>NW_022474709.1:366399-496011 GCF_009176365.1 Aspergillus alliaceus
CCCCCCCCCCCCCGGCCTCCTAGTAATAGGAATTTTTACTGCAGTCTTTCCACGGCCTTCATCAGGTCAGCGGTCACGCCCATGGCAGTCACATCACCGCCGGCACCGGCACCCTGCACAACGAGCGGGTTAGTGCCGTAACGCTTCGTGTGGAAGCTGATGATGTTATCGCTGCCCTTAAGACCAGCGATAGAGCTATCCTTGTCGAAGTACTGCAAGCCAACGCTAACCTCCTTCTTGGCAACGTCGATGCTACCAACGTACCGCACAACCTTACCCTGCTTCTCAGCAGCATCCTTGATAGCCGACATCTGACCATCGAACTCCGGCAACCTGGCCATAAACTGCGCGGTGCCCTCCGGAGTGGAGGGCAATGGCTGCAGCTCCTTAGGAATCAACGACTCGATCGGGAACGAGTCAGGAGACTGCACATCTAGTCCGGCGATACGAGCCAGGATGGTCAGCTTACGAGCGACATCCATACCGTTCAGATCATCACGGGGGTCAGGCTCAGTGTAACCCAGCTCCTTGGCCTTGGCAACCACCTCACTCCACTTCGCACTGGAGGCGCCGGACACCGGGGCGAAAGTGTTGAACAGGAAGGACAGTGTGCCGGAGAAAACGCCCTCGATGCGGGTGACCTCGTCACCGGTGTTGACGAGGTCGCGGAGGGTCGAGATCACGGGGAGACCTGCGCCCACGGTGCTTTCATGATACACGAGGGCCTTGCCTTGCGCGGCGGAGGCGAAGATGTCTTTCCAGAGGGAGAGGTCGGAGGAGAAGCCCTTCTTGTTGGGGGTGACGATGGAGATACCCTTGCGGAGGAAGACGGGGTAAGAGCTGGCGAGGGCAGGGTCGCTGGTGTTGTCGACGAGGATGGAGCGGCCTGGGGCGGAGGAGAGATAGGAAGCGATTTCATCAACGGAGAGAGCGCCCGATTTGATCAGGGAGGGCGTCTCGACGGCGGTGTTCCAATCTGCGGCGGGGATGGCGGGGGAATAGGCCGGTGTCGGAGACTGGAGGGTTTGGCTGGAGCGAGCGAGAAGGACGAGCTTGGGGGCGTTAGGGAGGCGGGCGAGTTGGCTCAGAAAGGCGGATCCTACGCCTCCGACACCTGATATGGGTTAGTTTTCGATTTTGATTGAATTTGTATAGTGGGTGGGGAGGCTGTTGGTTGTAGTGGTATGTACTTACCAATGACACCGAGATAAACGGGGTTCGACATGGTGATGGGCAATTGATTGGGAAGTGATATGGGATATAGATAGAAAGGGGAACTGAACCAGAGCCCTCTAAGCCAAAAAAAAAAGCAGTGATTCTTAAGAAAAAGAGACAAAGAGAGAAGAGGATATAAAAGTAGGTGGAACATGGGAATTCCGTGGGGTCATCTATGAACGGCCTTAGTCATACCTGCCTATTCCCACTTAGTCGAATTTCCATCCTTATTGATTGCGATTAGATCGAGAATAGCTAAACTTCATCTCATCTCCAACAAAACTCATCATGTCGAAATCAAACTCCCTCTACGGCATCTCTCGCTCTAAAGCAACACCCCAATCTCAATCTGATGCACCATCCTCCTCTACGCTCGCCTTCACAACAGCCCTCTCCTCCCTCATCAGCAAAGACACCGACTCCTCCACCCGTGGCCGGCCCCGACCTTCCAAATCCAACAAATCGGACATCTTCACGCGCCACAACAAAGGCGCCCAGAAGCGTGCCGCTGCTGACATCCACAACGATGACTCCCATCAGACGCACCAGCGGACCCAAGATATCGGGGGTTTGGACACCGCGACGCTGCACCGCTCCAAGCGGCGAATGGAGGAGAAGGCGCGCATGTACGAGGACCTGAAGAAGGGGCTGTACCTGGCGGCCGACAGTGACTCGGAAGAAGATACGAAGGACAAGTATCTAGATCGGCTGCGGCGGAGGGAGAAGGAGGGCTTGGTAGATTTTGATCGGAAATGGGCCGATGCAGAGAGGGGCAAGGGCTCGGGGAGCGATGGTGACGAGGATAAGGAGGAAGAGAGAGATGATGACAATGCATCGATTGTCTCCTATGAGGATGAACTTGGCCGGACTCGCCGTGGGACTAGAGCCGAGGCGGCTCATGCGGCCCAGTTGAGAGAGGGAGGGAATGAGCGGGGCGACCCCAGGGAGCGCTGGCGTCCTTCTCGCCCGGACAATTTGATCTACGGGGCTACTGTGCAGTCGGAGGCGTTCAATCCTGATGCCGGCATGGCGGCACAGATGTCATATCTTGCTAAGCGGAGAGATCGGTCCCCTACTCCACCCGAAGAGATGCATTATGATGCAGATGCCGAGGTTCGGAATCGGGGAACAGGCTTTTACGCCTTCTCCAAGGATGATAATTTGCGTAAGCAGCAGATGGAGGAACTCATGAATGCGCGGGGTGAGACTCAGCGAGAACGGGACGGCCGCCGCGAGAGAAAGGCAGAGCGAGAACGGGTTAAGGATGAGCGCAGGAAGAAAATTGGAGAGCTGAGATCCAAGAGACAGGCAGAGATGTTTCTAGCTAAGCTGGGAGACGTTGGTGCTTGAGTGTCTTCCCTGTATATTAGGCTTTAATTTTCGAAGATACCCCTTTAGTTTGCTATATCATGAAATTCGTTTGTTTACACTTACAACTAGAGTGAATATTGGTTTTCCTTGTTATTTATTTCTTTCTCCTTTCTCCTTATTGAGATCCTGGACACTTAGTATAGCAGTACCTAACAGAACTATGCCCATCAGAAACTTAAGTCAGACTCTAGCCACACCATTAAGGAATAGCGAAGCGATTATTTATAAAGTATCAAAAGAAACAATAGTCCCATCCAGTTAGCCTCGTTAGTTCATGAAATTCATAAACATAACTCATTAATCGTGATGGTTCGGTAATTAGTGTAGTATAACAATGTCGTGGATGTCGGACGTCGGACGTCATTCACATGAGAAATTCTTTACTTTTTTCCTGTGTTTGATTGTTCATGAACCCTACCTTTTTTATAGCTGTTGGAAATAGTGGAAATGTCCCGAATAGAAAATTTTGGGGTAGATTAATTGACCAGATCAACGGGCCGCGAGCTCAGCGATAGTCTCCACAAAACCCTGGGCATCTGTATGCCGTAAATTAGTAAGCCTTGGTGATCGGGAGACAAATAGAAGGGGAAATAAAGTAACCAACCAGAGCGATTCGAAAACCTCAATATGTGCTCTCCTCGAGATGTGCGTGGTGGGTCATAGTGTTCAAAGGTGAAAACTGTTCGTTGAAGTTCACGTAGCAGAACAACTTTTGGGTCAGCTTGACGGATCCATCCCCGAGTGCCAATGTGATTTGTTATGAATGCCGTCCAGACTGGAGCACTATATAAACGGTCAGTTAGTGAACCGTTTAAATGTCGCCACACCTTCGGGTATCCCACCGTTTCATCTCCCCCTTGTGCACAGATGCCTGGAGTCTTATGGCGCCAGATGTACGATCACGGTATATGCGTAGGGCATGAAGGAAATTGTCGTCGACAATAGGTCTAGAATGCCTAGGTTAGTAATTCTCGTTCCTCCTACTGTCAAGAATATGCGTACCCTCCAAAGAGCTCTTCTTCATCGTCTAGCTCATAGTCACGGATGTGATCCACTGGCCGACCACAGTCCTGCGAGCGAAGAGCAAGGAACGTACAGAAAAACAATACCATATCTGTTCAATTCTTCAGCGCAGTGTTCAAAACGTAGGAGTGGGAATTTTAATACGCACGCTCAATTGTGCTAAACTTGAGATTAGCCCACAGGACCAGTTCAAGGCCGCCACGACGTCGTCGGCACAGCTGCAGACAGGAGCCTACACGAACAATCTCTAACATATTCAGAGGGAGGCATTGATAATCACTAGATCGGGTAGAGCGAAGAGTCTTGCACATAATACGTGCCCGATGATCATCTTCTCGCACATACAAATGCACACGCAAATCCGAATCGCCGTTGAAGGCTCTGTAGCACGTTAAAAAAAAAAGTGACGGAGTGAGGTTTCCAATACATACAATTGAAAAAGCTCTTCAAACCCTGCCTCATGAAGCCATCGTTTTACCCCGGGAGTTAGGTCGCCTAGGCATTTGGAACTAAGCAAGCATCAGCCTGGTTGGTCTTTGAATGCGCTGTAATCTCTCACCTTTCGCCAACATATGGAATTCGAGTCGTTGCACGCACTTCTCTGAAAACCCTCTTAGCCCAATGGTCACTGATAACGTTTGAACCCAAGGAATGGCTTGTGGCCGAACCGGTGAAAGGGGATCCAGGTGCATCCGGAGCCGAGGGTGGGGTGTCTGAGGATGTTCCAGACACAGGGGAGAGGGGTGATTGCGGAGACGCATGAGACGGTCTAGCACGTTCGTAGGACCTTCGATTACGAGGCCTACGGTCACTGGCAGGACTACCAAATTCGGCGCTATGGCTACTAGGAGATGACGGTGTGCTCAGAGACAGGGAACCTAGTTGATGTGACAATCGGCTGCTTTGTCGGGCTAGCAACGTCCTGAGATCGGTACGAACCCCAGCCATGTATGAGGTATTAGAGAGGCTGCTGCTTAGGGATAGAATATAAGTATAGAAATATCTATGGATGTGGTAGAGGGGAAGGACATACTCCTTCATGTAATCCTCCAAGTCAAGCAAAAGACTCTTGTACCTAGCTAAGCGTGTGGTGAGAGAGTCTCGGAACTCGTCCTTGAAGAAGGCACATAGCTCCATCCATGTTCTCTTATACACATCTCGGATAGAGCCTCTGCGCACTTCAAGATCCCCGAAGAAGTCGACGATATCCTCAAGGGTAATCTTCAAGCTGGTACGGACCACTTCTAGGTCGGGATGTACGGCGGCCAGATGATGCTGATAACGACGATCGTTTGTGAGATTGTCCAACCTTTTGAGAGCTGAGCTGACAGCAAAAAGATCCGCAATTAGGCCAGTTATTTCAGCTTCATGTCCAGGGAGATGATCCCGAAATGCACGAAAGCCAGCGGCCACATCCTCTGCGTTATCGGCGGAAGTACGCAGGGCCATGATAGACACGTATCTCTAACGGGTCATGCATATACACATACATATAAAATAGACAGAAAGATATATAACACTCCTGTGTGGGCTCCCTCAACAGTAGATGAAGGGGTTGTGAATACTGAACGGCAAGCCCGGGAAGTATAGGAAACACTATGGATGTAACTGACAGCGATCTTATAATGAAAATGGCGTTTAGAAGAAAAAAGGAAAGAGAAGCAACGAAGGGCGAGGAACGAGGGAGGAGAAAAACGTGAAAGCTAAATATCCCTATTCATAAGGGTAATTCGGACCATATGTAGCTGTGGAGGGGTGACCCGACGACAACTCAGTCGTAGAATAATGCGTTCGAGGAGAGTGTTGTGCGATCAGCATGCATCGTATCGCACTCACTAAGAGGAGCCAGTCAATTTGTGCTCCTCCGGATTGACCCCCGAACGGTAGGAGAAATCCAAACTGAGGAAAGTCCGAGGAAAAGAGACCATCGGGTCTTGCACGAAATAAAACCAATTTCTCGTAGAAGCCAAAGGAAGTCGCATAAAACCATCAATTAAACAATCATCTGTCCACAGAAGAATGCGGGTCAAGTGGGGCAACGATCGGGTCAAATAGTCAATGGAGTGTATCAGAGCCAGACCTTCTAAACAACAAGCCATCCATGACCCTCACTTGCGGCTCTCATGCTGACCATGGCTTGAAACGCATAGGGTAATTGCCCTCCAAGTGTCTAACTGACTTGGGGCCATTGACGTGTCCATGAGCGGAGAATTCATGAAGCCAATGAACGATGGCGCCATGAAGCGGTGATGGACAGAGTGGACAGTGTAACCCCCACACACATACACACACACACCACACCACACGGGGGGTGGATCAGGGATTTCACTTCTTTCTTTTCGTTTTTCTTTTTCTTTTCTTGGGGAGAAGAACTCACTTTTGCCGAAGACTCGAACAATGAGACGATGATAAGCCGGCCATCGGAAGGCGGAAGGCAGGCGGAAGGCGAAAGCCATCCAATCTGACATGCAGTAAGAAAGTCGAGAAGGGATGCAATCAAAGTCACGTTGGCTTTCCCCTGTCACTGACCAACCAGGATCATGAGACATCATTATCATTGACTCGAATGAACCTAAGGACGCATTGTAAGTACTAGTTATTAATCCTCGGATCGAAATGGCATTTCCTTCAACACCACGTATAGATTATATCCTTCTCATGTCACTTGACGGCCCACTCTTTGCTATGGAGTTATGGATCTGTTATGTATGCCACATCTATAGATCTAGGGCCAGCAATCTCTTTTAAGTGGTCTCGCGGCACTTCATTGGAAAGAAAATACATGGTTTCACTATGATGCGGAATCAGAAGCGATACCTGGTTCCAAGAGCGAACCCGGTCGGAGCCATCTTGATTATAGAAGGGAAGCAATTAGACTGTGGCCGTCAATTTCAACCTGTTAATATTGCCGGGCAAATCCAGGGATTGTGCCGTATTCCGAAGACATCAAGAGTCCGCCCGACTAAAGTTAGGCGTGCAAAACCCAGCATCCTGCTTAAAGAACTGCAATACCAGGTTGAGTTCAGTAGTGGACCACCGATACAAACAGCATCATCTAGCGCAAAAGATACGCTCCTCGTAATTTGACTCTGCCGCTAAATCCGGCTCATATCCAGTTGACATCGACCCGTTCACTACAGCTCGTTTGAGAGCTTTTTTGGGCAGACACAGCTTTGAAACTAAGTAGACGATTTCTGTCGCTTCCGGGTGGCCAGTGTAGCAAACACGTTGAATCATATGCAATTTCTGCCTGACGCGGTTGTGCAATTCTTCAAGGCTCAACGGCAGCCCAGTCAGAGAATAGCATCGTGACGGGTAGATGCTGGAGCCAGCACGGCTTTGTTCGAGAACAGTTAGGTGCCCTAGCGTGTGTATGTATGCACTTGGCCATGTTGGCAGCCTTTGTTTGGATAGCCTTGTACATAGGTGCATAATTCCTAAGCTTGTCGCGTAAGTACGATGAGTTGTGTCACAATGTGAGTAGATACAAAGTGGCCGAACCAAGAGGGGAAATTGGGGACTTAAATATCTACGAAAGGGTCTAGACGCTGGACTGAAAGACAACCACTCATGGGTTTCTGCAGCCTCAGGCAGCAAAAGCTCGGAGATATCGGAAGTTCGGAACACGACGCGTCCAACACGTAAACAACGCCCGCGTCATCGAGGGAGCTTGGGCCAAGCTGGATGGAAAGCTCAATAGCTCAACAAAGCTGTAAAAAGAAACATGTCTAGTTTCCAACACTCCAACCCATTATTATCCGTCATTATACTGACAGAGGCACTCTATAGAGAAAGGTAAGGATGCGGTTGATTAGGCTAGTATACAGCAGATTTGCTTGTCTCAACAGCTTCAATTCATATTTCACCATAGATACTCGAAACAAGGTTCTCCCGCCAATCTGGAGTTCAGCGCCGGGCACCCCTCGATTCAAGTCAAATCCATCCCAAAGCCGCCAATCCATACAGTAAACATGTCCCATTGAAGATCCTTCATGAACAGAAAAGCAAGGAGAAACCACCGTCATCCCATACCAGAAACCATTGAGTAAAGAAATATAAGAAGCGACAAATACAAGTCAGGCAATTAGCGGGAATAAACAACACGAAACGCCAATCGGTCAAGATTCACAAGACCTGCGAGGAGGTGGAAAGATGGTTTAGGAAGATTCCTCATCCTCTTCGGCAGCAGCCTAAATTTGCAATCTATTAGCATGTTCCAAACTCACGATGCGATGGGGTTCTCGTACGTGGTAGCTCGCCTTCTCATCTTCATAACGCTTCTTGTCAGCGGCAGCCTTCTCCTCATAGGGACGGCGGTCAGTATCGCTCAAGGCCTTCCACCTCTCGCCGAGCATCTTGCCAACCTGACCTGTTCGATAGTTAGCTGGTGCGATGCGCGAATTTGCGACTCTGGTCTGTGTCTCTTACCGAAAGAAATGCCGGGGTTCTCCTCGCGAACCTTCTCACGGTTATCGTTGGCGAAGAACATGTAAGCAGAGAGACCACGCTTGGGTGCGTTGGGGTCTACAAGAACCGGTCAGTCAGTGCGCTTCAGAGCAGGTGAGCGGAGGACATACCCTTCTTCTTGCGCTCAACGCGGGTACCCTTGGTCTTACGTGTGGTCTTCTCCTTAGGCATCTTGGTGTGGTCTGTAGAAAACAAGTCTCGTTAGAAAGCCCAAGGCAAAGAGGTCGTGCCAATGCAAAGAGTGGCTTTGGGTGGGTTGGCAGGGATTGAAGGCACGCAGCGAGAACAAGGAGAGGTGAAAGAATAATGAAGAAAGAAACAGGTCAGGTCGGGGGGCCAGTAATGCGACAGTCCGCGCAGTAGAAAGGTATGGTGCGGCCCCAGCGTGCGCGCGCGCCCCAAACAAGTCCGATCGCGGGCGCAAGTTAAGGCAGAACACGAAAAGGAAAAGGCGCACAAGTGACTTACCCGACAATTGACTTCAAAAGAAAATCAAATTTAGTGTTTTTGAAGTCGGCAGTTTTGGCCTGTTGGTGAGTAAAGTCAGTTTGGATCAACACTTTATTTCTGGAACTATATAGTTGCCGCTGCAGATGCGCGACAGTAACATCGCGAAGCCGTGACAAAAAACCAAGGGAGATGACATTTGAAGAAAGCCTTCAGAGTGGAAACGGACAGTTTGAGGAGAAAATTATAATTGTGTGGGTGGTGTGAAATCAATGTGAGAAGCGCGAATATTTACTAGAGAACTCACCGACGCGGATATGCAGTACTTTTTTGTATGGGGAAGAGAGGATTGTATGGGAAGCGTAGTGAGGGAGAGTAGGTAGAGTGAGTGAGAGAGAGGGAGAGGGGAGAGTAGTAGTAGTAGGAGAGAGAGAGGGAGACGGGAAGGCGGGCCACTACCTACTCGCACTTGCGAAGGGGGGAAGTGGGCAGCACAGAAAGGGAAGTCTGGCTGCGACTGGCTATGGTGTGTTCGGGAATGAGTGGTATGGTATCATACCCGTTATGTATGGTCATTCCCCATTCTTCCCCTACAACTCCCATCGAACACATCCTTCTTGGTTGATTGCTGAGCGGACGGAACTACTAGGGTTGCAGAAGTGTCCTCTACCGGAATCGGTGCCATCGCTACGGTTTTCTTCAACCATCACCTCGTCAGACAAAGCCGGCAATCAATTCGTGCAGAGGAATTGTTTTGACGCAGCTCCACTATTAGCCAGCGTACTGTATGATACAAGACAGTCACAATACACTATTCAGCCGCCGCCACTATGAGGTTACCTACTTACCACCATGTGGATAACTTACCTCAGGTAACTTACATACCTAACACTATCTATTGATTGACGGAATATGGGTGGCAGTGGTTGTAGTACGGTAAAGTAGTACGTAGCAGTAGGACCTAGTACCTACTACCCATAACTACCATCGTCCTGCAAAAATCTCCGTACCATGTATGTACATACTCCGTACCCTTATACATACACAACTGCCGCAGCCCGTGCCCTTCACTATTCGTTTGTACTGCATACGATTAGTAGTTAGCTTGTAAGTCAGTATTGGTGGATGAATGAATATTGCATAATGCAAACTCATGGCGTATATTCATTCTTTAAATATTACGCCGCTGATTCAGTTGGTGATGGTGGCATATTGATATTCTATGTCACCCATCCTCCATAGCCTCTAGCTGTATATACGTATATACGGCGGCCTAACAAGACTTCGTACAATGACCACATCCCTTTCTTCGTTTTTATGCGAATTTCTGTATTCTGTGATATGCATAGTTGCAAATCGTTTATTCATTTCGGCTCGGCGCTTGTGCCAGTTACATGTGCTGGGTCCGGGTCAATTTGACTTGGACATGGACGCATCTCATCCAAACCACTTAATTTAGTACAAATAGCTCCTGCTAGCCTGCAATACTCGGGATACTTTCCAGGGTCCCTTGCGCCGGTAACAAGGTGCTTGATTGGATTCATGCGTACTATGAGCTACATGTACCAGGACCTACTAGAGTATCTTAGAGAATCTTTCCAACGGCACTTAATCCTAATTTCGCAGTCTTCTCCTGGCATAAAGTTTACCTGCCAATGAGAAAGGTGATTGTACGGAGTAGTTTAAGGGATAGAAGGCGAAGCACATAGGAAGTCTTTTTATTATTTTTTACCTTGACTTTTTAACGCAAAGCCACAAACCCCAAAACAAACCCCCCCCCAACTGTGTACCAATAGGGCCTCAAAGTACATCAACGCCCAGTATGAGATAGTTTTGCGACACTGTCAGACAAATGCCAATCTTGCTAGATCATCATACCACCTTCATCCTTTCTCCCTAGGGAGCTTTGTGGTAGGAAAATCTAAAGAGCAAAGGTTCCAAGGATGCATCCATGGCCAATCCTATGGGTTTGTGACTATCTGTACCACGGAGTACAAACGGCTGCCAATTTGTTTCCAGGGTCAGAGTTAGGAGGTACATCTATTGGCATTTGCAACAAGGACGACAAGCATTGATTGTCGGATAGTTGCTTTACAGATAATAGCCACTAATTGATATATTAATTAAATAAAGTCTTGATAGACGGACTGCTGTAATGAACTAGTAGGTACTGTAAGCTTTGCACAGATCACAAAGTACCGCTACTGCTCCTACTAAATGCCACTGCATTCCACTCCAAACAACACCATCCAACTTACCGGCAAAATACTGGCTCTGTATTGATGGGGCAGAGAATGATCGTGGTATTGTAAGTAAGGATCTGTATCTGCCCATTAATAATAATGAGGGGGTGATCGAGTTTTGGTTCCATGTGGAAACGCCGGCTCCTCTTTGGCCTGATTACCCTCTCCCATGCTTTTATGATACGCGCTCTTCATATGCTCATGCATTTTATGGAGCTCTCCTTCCCTTTTGATTTTTTCCCCCTTGAATTTTTTTTCAACCCTCACCATTTGAGTAGGTGTGGAGTGGTTTTTCGATCATACGTGAATTTTAGCGTTGATTGCTAACTTTTTTGTTGTAATTTATTTATGATTTCTGGAGGTATCAATTTACTTCATCACCTTTTTTTTTGGGTGTGCTTGCAAAAATCATGACGAACGCGCTCTTTGCCGTCATCGGGAACCAGATGATGTCACGTGGGTCGATGCACTTTTCTTTTTGTTGGCATGGTTACTGTGTATTTTCCTCCCCCTTGAGTTCTTCTCCCCAATTACGGAGTAGTCCCATTTTCTACACAATACTCCATAGGCCCTAACTAGTTTTAACAAGGCATCATATTGTTTCTATTTCGGGAGCTAGCCAAGAAAGGTATATCAAGTCAACGCCATTCGAATAGTAATGCCGGCATCATTTGGAGGACAAGATTCATCACCTGCCACCAATCTATCAATCGTCAGATTCATCCAAGACAAGAGCCATAAGCTCTTCATCTTCAGACCAGTTGACGCCACTGCCAACAACAATGGCGCTAGTAATGCTTTTTATAGTTTCCCATTTCGCTTTGCTCTTTCGATGATCCACTTTGACTTGCTCAAGCAGCGTCTTGACATTCATGTCGTCAAGTTCTTCTTTCCATGATTCATCATTCTTCGTCAGATCTAGTAACTCTCGCACGAGCTCTTTGTTTGTTTGGTGCAGCTGGAGATTTTCTACTTCCGTATTGGACAACTTCTTCAGAGTCGAGTTCAGCGCAGCATTCAAATTTTCATGTGCTAGCGAGAGCACGTCACGTCGATTGACAAGACGAAGAAGCGTTCTGTCGTTTGTTAGAATTGTCCCAGATTCTCCAACCTGCGGTTCTCACGTAGGTAAAAATTGCCAAAGAGAGGGGCAAAACAGGGGGGAAAGAATAAAAGGAAATACAAAGGCTCACTGTTCAGTCGGAAATGTAGCTTTCAGAAGAACAGCTCTGAGAGTAGGATCTGTCATAAGAACGGCTCCAAGGGCCTTCCGCCTGACCGTGTAAGTAGCTCTAGCTTCAAGAAGCTCACGTTCTGCAATAGCCAGCTGTTCTTCGGCACCGTCCCCAGAGAGTAACTCGGAATCTAGAAGACCTTAGTGTTTGCATTGCCAGTAATAAGAACGAGGGCCTCAGAGTCATGAAAAGGGGTCGCAGAACAAAGGAAGGCAACTTACCTTGTTCCAGTAGTGCCTTTTCTAGTTCCTGTTCCTGAATTTGGTGATATAGTTGTAGGGTCAATGCCTCCTTGTCGGAGAAAGATACGACATCTCTGGGATCATCCTCTGCGAGATCCACCAAGGAAACCTCACCCGGGTCCAGGTGAGGTAGGGAGTGAGCCTTCACCGATGCCATCAAACGAGACCTCGTGGCCAGCTTAGAATAGCATCGCGTGATAAGAAGCTTTTTTTGTAGTGGTCAAGCCATCGGTCGGGCGGTGGAGAATTGCTTTGGGTGGTTCCGTGTATGTCAGTCACCCAAAACGGGCCTAGGTCCGGGGAGCTTCTTCAGGTCTGGATGCCTTGCGTTTATATGAACGCCCTTATCTCTCTTCCTCCAGATTCCTTTCACCTCACGAGGAAGTCACTTTTGAGCCGCTCTGTTCGGCCGGTGAGGTGGGGATGTCTTTACACATCTACATCGCTCACACCGGTGAGCATTTTCTTGCCGATCCGGTGTCGTTCGCATCGTATGTTCAGCTCATCTTCACCTCCACTCTATGTGCCCGGACCATCCCTTTGTTCCCCGTTTCTTTATCTCCCCTTTGGTCTTGGTATGGGAATGCTAATCGACGCCATCATTCTTGATCACTAGTCCCGATGCGCTTCGATCATGGATTACCCGAAACACCTCAATCCCATCACAGAGGCAGATCTTAATGACGGCCCGCGGGAAGAACGTCAAGATACAGACACTAGCTACTGAGGTATGGCTCCGCCAGCTGCCCCCCCACCTTCTGGAGATTCGAAGCTCACTGTTCGTATAAGGATGAGATTTTCGTGTATGACCGTAGATATGTTAGTGAACCGAACGACCAAGACCTCCCGGTCCTCCCCTCTCCACAACCGCTCAACCTCGAAAACCCTCCCGATACCCTCGCCGATCAGAATAACCTACAGGCCTGGCGGAACCTGTACATGGCCAGACGAACGTGGGCCGTGGCTTTGCTGGAGCGCTGCAAGTCTGTAGATAAGGTCATACAAGAGCACAACGAGAGGACCAACATTATCAACCGCGCTATCAGTGTGGCTCTTGAGAACTTGAAAACTCACGTGGGCGCCTTGGAACATCGGTTCACAGAAGCCCAGGCATGGGCAAATGATCTCTTGAAGGAACAACAAGCAGCTCTTGACGGATGGAAACGAACTCTCGCGACCTTGGAGAACATTCCAGCTCGAAAGGACATTACTTTCCTAGGACGTCCATCCACTCCAACGAAGGGCAAGGACAGATCCACGGGGACGTTACGTGACTATCTGGATACAGAAGAAGTGCACAGAGCTGGCTCAGAGGCAGCGGATGTATCCTCGCGTATTGCTCGTCAGGTTGAAGTTGTGGAGAAGGCTGTTGGTGGGATTGCTGCAGACACTCAGCACTTGGTAGATTCTACGGTCCCTTCGGGTGTGGACGGCATTGAAGGCCTATTGCAAGAAGTGGAAACCATATCTAAGAAGATACAATCCGACTATGAACATGTCTTGGCTTTGCCCAACAACCAGAAAACGCTAGCCAACGTCTCTAGACTTGCCCTAAGTCATACCAAGGACCTCTTACCATCGCTGTTGGACATTAGTACCGAGATCCAGACCAACTTGGAGGAGGCCGTCATGCAATACAATGCTGCAGTTAAAGCCGCTTTTAGTCATATGCGACAAATATCATCGCTCGAGCTACGACTTGCTGATGTGCAGTCTCAGATAAACAATCTGAATTTTCAAAGCGATGCGTTCGACATCTTGTACACAGTTTTCCACATGCCCATGGTTTATGGGTCTGTGTTGATTGAGTCTGTTCGACGCCGCGAGTTCAGCGACAAGATGAAGAGCGATTCGCTCACTTTAGCGGAGGAAATGTCCGTGTTTCAGGATGAGGAGCAACGCCGAAGAAAAAAATGGATGAAAAATATGGGTGAATTCATTTCTATTTCCGACACTACTGCACCGGGGATCGAAGTTAACCTACGAGGCCAAGAGTATGAATGGCCGGTAGTCAGTAGGAAGGAGATCGAATCGTACATTGAAGAATTGAAGACTAAACCTGGTATGGCCAGCCCAGCCCAGGAGTTGACCCAACTCTATAAAGAATTGGACGCTCCTACACGCCTACAACGCCGCAAAGCAAAGGCCTTCAAACAAGGCAGTGTCTTCGACCTCAGCCGAAGCTCTCTTTTGCTTCGCAGTGATGACATGGTACGGAGCTTGAGGGATGAGAAGTCCAAACTAGAAGAGAAGATTAAAGGTTCTGAAAGCCGTATTCGGAAGCTTGAAGACCTGCTACATCGCCAGAGTCACATGGGGCGACCGGTTAGTGGGAACTTCTCGCTTGACTTTCCTAGCTCCCCTGCATCGCCGCACCCCGATACACTGTCGCGAAGATCTTCTGTCTCTTCAAGACGGATGTCCTCGAACCAATCTTCAGAGGAGAAGGCCCTAGTGCAGCGTATTGTCCACCTCGAAGCTGAGTTGGCTACAGAACGGGAGACAGTTCAGAAGCTCCAAAGGGAAGCACATGCAGAACGTCAATCCAACACTGACAAGATACAGGAGGCGCAGTCCACGAAAAAAGATCTGATTGGAAATCTTGAAGCCCGGCAGCGTGAGTTTGATGATGAGCGGAGGTTCCTCGAAAACGAAATGAAAAGGTGTAAGATTCGAGCCGAAGAGCTCGAGGAGGAGTTGGATAGAATGGTGGAGGGCCGGGAGCATGAGAAACAGGATGGCGACGAGCGGATTCACCAGCTTGAGATGGAGCTCCAAGATGCTCATGCCCGTGCAGAAGGAGAGATACAAAAGGTGACTGACTTGACGGCATACGTGCAGTCTCTTAAGGAGACGGAAGAGGGTTTGCAAACTCGAATTAAAGATCTGGAGAAGCAAGAATCAGAAAGAAAATGTAGGGATCGAGAGAATATTCATTCTTTACAAGCGGCTTTCATGAACTTGTCCCCTGGCGGCACCGTCCCAGTGGAGATTCCTAGCATTATCAAGGCCATTGAAGTACTTTCCGAAGGGCTATCGATTCATGCGAAGAATGCTGAAGAAAGCACCGCCAAAGCTGTAGCCGAAACCAAGGAGCTTGAAGAGCGCCTGAAACAAGTCGAGTCGGAAGCCGAAGAACTAAGGGAGACATCAGAAATGCGCGCATCAGAGCTGTCCGAAGTCAAAAAGGAGCTGGTGCAAGAGAGATCAAGACTGGAAACTGTTACATCCGAGCTGGATGACGAACGCACCAAGTTTATTGCTCTGCAGTCTAAATTGGCATCAGGCGAGACTGGCTCTGACGCACTTCGGGAACGCGTCATAGAGGAAGAACGAAAACTGGCGGACCTGTCTCAAAGATTAGCCGAAGTCGAAGCTCAGGCTCGGCAGGCTGAGGACGAGATCCTGATTTGGAAGACAAGGGTGGAGGCCATGGCTGAAACTGAGCAGCACGCTGTTGGTAAAGTTGAGACTTGCGGGACAAGGTCTCAAGAGCTTTCAAAGCAGCTATTCAGGCAAGTTGAAAAATTTGAGCATATGTTGGAGCAATTGGGCTTCACTGTTGTCCGGCAGAATGGAGATATTGTTGTCCACAGGTCTTCCAAAGTCAATGCACTTTCGAGCACTGCGGATTCCCTCAGCCAGTCTGGGGTGGTATCTGTAAGGCCCGACCCAACACTTCTTGACTGGATGCACGCCAATAGCGCCGAAGAGGAGACCGATAGGTTTATGGCTTTCATGGAATCACTATATCAGTTCGATGTGGATATCTTCGGAGACGCGATTGTCAAGCGTGTTAAAGACATTGAGGTGCTTGCTCGCAAATGGCAGAAGGAAGCGAGAGGATACCGGGATAAATATCATCGGACTCAAAGTGAAGCCCATGACAAGATTGCCTACCGTTCCTTCAAGGAAGGGGATCTTGCGTTGTTTCTACCGACGCGAAACCAAGCCATCCGATCATGGGCTGCCTTCAACGTCGGAGCACCACACTACTTCTTGCGCGAGCAAGATGCCCATAAGCTCAATACCCGAGATTGGCTGCTTGCACGTATCACGAAGATCGAGGAACGGGTTGTGGATCTTTCTAGATCAATGAATGCTGCTAATCCTGACCGTCGATCAATTGGAGAGGCTAGCGATGGCACCTCTTTCGACGATGAGAATCCATTCGAGCTGTCTGACGGCCTTCGCTGGTACCTCTTGGATGCCAGCGAGGAAAAACCAGGTGCACCAGCAACGCCAGGCTTAGGCAAGAGCACCGTTGCACCAGCACACGTAGATGCGCGGGGCAGCATTCGATTGAAGCGCACGACGGCCGGAGGCAATGTTGCCAGAACGTTAAGCAAGAGCCTGGATAGTCGACGTAACAGCTCTAATTCTAAAAGAGGCCTGGCCACGCCGTCACAACGGGGCAATGATTCTACAACTGACCTTATTCGACAAGCTGAAATAGAATCTACAACTGCAACTGCAGGCTCGCAGCCACGGGAGGCAGCCCTTACTTCAGGAGAGGTTCGCCGCGACCAGCTCCAGGGCCCGTGAAACACACGGACCGTTTTCCTTTTCTGCGCTGAATTGCTGAAAGGAGCTGACGATCCGTCATAGGGCTTGGCACGAACACGCAGCGCTCTTGGATTTGGGCAGCAGCGACAGGCAGATGGTGCAAGATCTCCTTTGTCTTCGCGGTTTGACAATCTTGGCGCTGTATCCTCGTCACAATCAACACCGAGCCGGCGGCAAGCTACTCGATATCGACCGTGGGAGAAGCTCTGGTCTGTGGACTATCGCTTGGAGGGCGGAAGTCGATAATTCAAGCGAACAACAGTATGAGTAACTTTCAGGAAGCTGTGCTAGAGCTTCAGATTTATACGTCATGAAATTGCATGAATGATACCCGTCGACCTGGAATATATTTGCCCATATATTTCGTTTTGGATGTCTTTAGCTTAGAATTATGGTATCCTCACCCGTTGAATCTGCAACGGTACTGATTTGTGACTAAAGAAAAAACCAATAGCACTATAAGAATAGACGCCGAATATGTTCATAAGATCCTAAAGGTTTGACGCCAATTTTAAATGATCCTCACGGAAATGTAACGCCAATCAACAGTGTTGATGCAAATTAACCATAAATGAAATCAAAACAAAGAGAGGGAGAACAGCATATAGATATCAATCAAGCTGATCAGCAAACCCCTCCAGCCCACCAACTTCCTGCCAGAAGCGTGCAAAATCAACGTTCTCATCTTCAAAAAGTTTCTTTGCCTGCACCATAGCAGACTGCTGCCTCTCTGGGGTAAAACCTCCGGGTTGTGTGCTTTCATACTGGATTAATTCAACCCATCGGAAGAAAAGATGTTCTTTACCCATGGCTGTCAATTTCTCCTTGAACGCTAGAATCTGGTCTCGCTGGCTCGACCGCTCTCTTCCTTCAGGCGTGTCCTCATCTTCAACATGCCAGATCAACCAGCCATCGGCATCGGTGTTCACGATCACAGCTGTCCGGAACTCCTCCAGTGGCACTCCGTCGTCTTTCTTCGACCTGTCCACCAGCTCATGTGCCTTAATCATCGCGTCGTAGTCAAGATTCCAGTCCGCATCCACGAGCAGGTATCCCGTCTTCTTTATGCGGTCCGGAGTCACAGCAGCGACAATCTTGTCCCTCATTGCCTCGTTGTCCCGAATCCAACAGTTGCGCTCGAGTCCCTGGCTCAGGGTGGGCTGGCTGCGACGGACAATAATTTCGTGACCACGGAAGCCGACCTTGGAGCGCCATTTCACGGGACCCTTGACGAAGCCGATGGGCCACGAAAGAAACACTGTGGCTAGGACATAGTCGATCAGGATCGTGCCCGTTCGACGCAGAATCGTGCTCGCCATTTCCCCCCACGATATGGCGGATGTGTCCACCGTCATGGTACTGGTGAACCCGATCAGTGTCGCCAACAGTGCCGGATAGATGTTGCGAACCATGTAGACACGGAAGACCAGGAGAGCTGCGATGGCGGCATTGAGTACGGCGGGAGCGACGAAGGTCTGTTTCTTGAGGTCTTGCGGAGAGGTGTCGATGTGGACGAGGTACACTTCTTCCGGGGAGAGTAGTTCGAGGAAGGGTTGGAGGGAGGCGAGCGCTTTGGTGAAGGGAGGAAGAGGGCCCGATTGTGAGCTTGGAGTTGAGGCGCCTGATGACGAGACGGAGGGGGTAACTGAAGCCTTTGCCTTTCCGGCTCGTCTTGCAGACTTGGCCATCTCGTCTGATGGGGTAGGAGTATCTTGTCGTTAGTTTTAACACATGTAAGTGAAGACTTATAAAGTGACTGTGCTAGAGGATGGTCTCTAGAAACCGAAAGGCATCTGTTTGGAGTTTGAACCCAGCTGGCCTGGATATTCGAAGATCAATGAGGGGAACGAGCGACTTGTCTGGACAGGAACTATTCGCATAGTACGGCGGACTATAACTAGCAACCGGTCGAATTGGTCTTTTTATCTGTCGAGTCCCTTATCACCACACTTAATGTTAGGATGTTCAATACAAACCCAAAGCTGGTTGACGGTAAAATAAATTGGTGGCTAAAAACGGCAGCCTGTCGACGCCGCGGCGTTTAGGCACCCTTTTTAGCCAATAGCATCTCGTATCATTATTAGTCAGCTCTTGATCATCTAGACCGATTCTATGGACGTTATATATAGTTCCTTAAGGAGCCAATAAGTTTGTATTTCAGCTTTTACTACGTAGTTGTAGAGTAGGCCTCTTTGGCTGGATAACGCAGCTTGCTATGTATTATAGCTTATCCAGGAAAAGATATTTAGAGGTTCCTACCTCGCTGCTCCTCCAGATATATGCACGTTAACTCATCAAGCATTCAAACCATCCTCTAAGACGTTCGTATCAAAGGTGATACTTTGCTAGATGCGACTTAGGGAGTTGACGGGATAAATGTCGAACACCTCGATATTGCCTGTCGCTGAATTGAGGCCGGCGCCACAACCAATCGAAACTTCTTCTTTTCACATATCCCAAAGTCCTGTGTTGGATTCTCTGAGAATTCAAGTTCAGCCGACATGGAGATATCAGCCTCATCCAGAATAAAACAAGCCGCATTGCGAGCAGGCGGCACCATAAAGTCAACTGTGGCCTACAAGACCAAGGGGCTCTTCTGGTGGATCATGGAGATCTAGACCTCGGATGGGCGAGCGGAATTCCTCCCTCACCTGATCTTCAGATGCATTTGGCTAGTATCGACTCATCCAGAATCACATCAAATTTAGATCTCTCTAAAGCCTCGTCGGCATACGCCGCACGACACGCGTACTTAAGAGTACCTTCCACGGCACGGGTCTAGTTCTCTATCGCTTTCTGGGATTTTGGCAAGGCATGTTTCGGAGTATGAAGTAATAAAGACATAGAACCCCCAGGTTTGGTCACAATTAACTTTCTCGTCGTCTCGCCAGCTAATCGCCTCTCATGCCTCTACTTCCTCGAGAAGCTGCCCGGTTGGTTGAAGCGAAAGATTAAGGCATCCAGACATACCAGGATAAACAGTTTCTCTACCAGAGTAGGTTATAGGGTTTGTTTTGGCTTCCTCGTCTACCTCTTGTATTGGTCGTGGTTAGAAGTCAGCTGCTGCCCCTGGGCCGAAAGACTGCAGGGGAAAGGATCGTGTAGGAGGTACTGGATTAGAAACAAGAGTGGGATCAGGAGGGGAAACCGGGCGTTTTGCCAGCTTCTCCACGGACGCTCATGGGATAAACTCCAAGGCCGGAGCTCTTATTCAGCGCTAAGCAGTATTCTATTCGGAGGGGAGGTTGAATGATAAGAATTTGGACACCATGGTCAAGTGTCTGAACGTGACCTGGAGATACTGGTGTTTTAGTTAGTAATTAATGGAAAAAAAGGCTGACTATATTAACACAAGAGATCTGTTCCTGTATAAGTACTTACAGTAGAATCATGGTTAAGGTTGACTTTCTTATACTTTCCCTCCGCCCTGCTAAACCCGATTGGGGACTCCAAAGATACCCGCGCGTCGCTCTGCATTCACTGCAAGCCCTTGACGAAACAGCATTCCTCTCCCCTTTGGCATGGATTAGTGAATGGGTGGATTAACGATATTTCCCGAGGGGCCTCCCACACATCACCATGTCTAACCCCGACCGTAGAAGCGTGCGAACAGGGCTATCGCGTCGCAACTACGACCAACAGCAACGCTCTCCTTTCCATCGAGCATACCTTGAATCGCACTCCCCCGACCGTTTCGACGCGTCGCAAGCACCTATCTCTACAGGTGAGTATCGCGCTCGACGTCAGAGGAACCTCAGCCTATCAGGTACCCTGCGAGGGGCCTTCGAGGCCGTATCGGGGTACCCAACCATGTCGGAAAACGTTTCGACGGAACCGTATACATTAGACACGCCCAACCGACGCAAACAGAGCTTCAACCACTTATCTCCCGACTCTAACCCTCCTAACGAGCTGGCGGAAACATATAGGCAGATTGATGACGCAGGCAATCTAGTCGATCAGGATGAGGAGGACTTCGGGTTCTCCACGAACCGGTTCCGTGACAATCGAAGTTCTCGCTCGTCATCTGGATCTAGGACCCGGGGGGATAGCCTGTTTAGCACCGCGGATGCGGACTTTCTGAATGAGGTTGCAGATGAGTCCCTCCGTCGAACACTGGCCGACCACATCAAGGACGAGCAACGTTTAAAACGGGCTACCGCGACTCGTTCGCCTGTGTTGGGCAAAGCCGGAATAACAGCGGCGTTGACATCGGAGAACTTACAGAGGCGCGATGAGGAGGATCAGGCTGTTTTTGAGGAGGAAAAAGAAGAAGAAGAAAAAGAAGATAATCTGAGGCCTGCGTTGAACGTGCCCTTGAACTGGGGTAGCCGGGGCACTCATCGTCGAGATTGGCTTAGGAATATCACCCGACGCACCGAATCCGAGTCCGGGCGGACTGATGAAGGGCGCAAAGAAGCTTCTCCGCGTCCTTCCAAACCCGACATACGCTCGCATACCGGCTTGCAAGATCGAGTTAATGAAGGGAACCGAAATGCGCTAGGGGAGCCTCCGTCCAATAGGTATAATAGGATTCCTCCGACAGACGCGCGCATTAAGCCTTTCTCAGATCAGAAAGATGAGAATCTAGGGGAGGGAAGTCAAATTCCGAACACGCCGATTATGGTATACAAGAATTCTATATTTAACAAACGAAGTCCTACGAAAAGAGACTCTCATGATCTTCTTCGCAAGCTTTCAAGGACAGAAAGCCCGCCGCAAAGCCAGGCCGAGTTCAGCACGCCGGAAAACCCCAAAATCCCTGAGAGGCGGATCTACGACAAAACGCCGGTTGTAACAGGCGCATGGATTGATACGCCGATGACTGAGCGGATGAAAGAGCTTCCGAAGCCTCGCCTGAACAATTTCAACCCCCCAAGTTCCGAAAACAATAGCATTGATGTGCCTCCCGGGCTAGGAGTTCCAACCATCATTGAAGAGCCCAGCAGCTCTGAGTTGCAGCAAGATAATAAGGATGAAATGCTTAACAAGGGAGAGAAAGAAGCCCAAATAACCTGGGAGAATGAGAGGGAAAGTGAGTCAAAGGAGAGAGAACAGGAAAGGGAAAGCGCGGGTAATGTGAGGCCAAAGAAAACAAGCCAAGCGGAAGATAAGAGAAAGGAGGAGGCGGAAAAGCAAGCAGATGAATCGAAAGAGAAAAAAAGGCCGCCGCTGATCAAACCCGATCTACCAAAGAGTGCGTTGGAGACGGTCATGCAGGATTTCAAGGCCGACAAGAATTCTTTGGATGTTGGCGATGACACGCTCGAATCTCTCCAACAGATCCTTGACGAGAAGCCAAGTGACCCGAAGACTGAATCAGAGGATGATGCTGAGTATGAGAGATCCATATTGCAGAAACTCGAACTCGAAAGCCCAAGAAGCGCTGAGAGCGTCGATCTTGACAGACTGAACGAAAAACTCAAGTCTCTAACCGAGAATATTAAGAAGGTGAAGAAAGGACTTCATGGATTAGAAGATCAAGTCTTACGGGATGCCGCGACTCTGGCTTCGATTCCAGCTTCTACGAAAGGACAATCATCCTCAGGCCATTCCTGTGACAACTGCGAAACCTGTCAAGCCCACCATAACGGTTCTACCTATGCTATCTACCTCCCACGTTTATGGAGACGTGAAACTGGCTCGCCCCGTATCCGTCCCACTCTGCTGGGATGGTGCAGTGCACTCTTACTCCTGTGGTACTTCTCAGAGTTGACCATGTGTGATTACTACTGCCATCCCTTCATTGCTGAAGCCTGTGGAGGGAATTGCCTGCTACCCGATGCACCACGCTTTCCGTTCGTCATTCCTACAATGCTCTGGCGATGGTTGCACCTATCCGCCCTTTGGACTCCGCTCTGGGCCATGACTGTGGCCTTCTTCAGGCTCACTACGCAGCTACTTGGGATATCGGATGGCTATGTAGACGATGCACCTCCTCGAGCGCTCAACTTTTCCGGTGAAGTTCGGATACGTGGGACCCGTGTGGAAGGTTTCCCTGCATTTGCAACGTCGGGTTTCGGTGCACCTGAGAAGCAACAGCAGACACAGACCCAGAAACCCTCTCCGGTCGCCGTGCCTGAATTAGATCTAGGACAGGGTGCACGCCTGGGAGGGAAGGTTAACTGGGAAGATGACTCCATGGATGATGATGAACTTATCTAGCAATGAAATACGGGTGTTTTTTGGCTCTCCGACGAGTTGAATAACCTTCTGTGTCTCTTTTATTCTAGTGTCAAGGACGTCCTTCTTATCTTTGGGGCAGATGCGCCTAGAGTTGAACCATGTTCCAGACTGTATGTTATTATGAATAACTAGTAATTAACCACTCACTACTGGCAACGTCAAGTGCCAGTCCAAGGCTATAAGGCCATCATCAAAACACTACATTCACGTTTAAAAGAATGAAAGAAAAAAAGAAATCAAAAGCGAATAGAACCCAACCATCACCCTTGCATTCCACAATCAACATTGTCTTTATCGTTATTTGCACTAACATAGAAATAAATCATCGAGACCCTCAGTCACAGTCTCACCAGTCAAATCAACAAAGCTTCGCATCATCCTGCGAACAAGAATTATCCACATAATTAAAGGTCAGCTCCCCATCATCCACATTATTATTCCCCTGAGGATAGTAGTACGGTACACTACCGCAAACCTTGCATCTACACCAGTGCATTAGTAACCCTCCTTAACGAGATATCACACCCATCATCTGGAAAGTAACATACCCATGCTCCGGGATATAATGAGCCAGACTCTTGATTACACCACCATTCGTCCCGCCGGTTTTCTGCAAGAAGGCGCAGAAACCGCCCTTGCCGGTGATCGGGGCACCGGTCCCGACACAGGCGATGTGCTCACCGTTGTTGTACCAGCGGTTGGTGTCGATGCCGTCAATGGCGTGTTTGAGCTGGAAGGCGATCTGGGTGTTGCCGAAGGTGTTGCAGTTTGCGGAGCCGCGGCAGTTGATGCCGAGCTTGGCTTCGGAGGAGGAGACGAGGGTGATGGCGAGGAGGAGCCCTTGGATGATGGATGGGGTGTACATGGTGGGTTGATGGGTTTCCTTGGGGATAGAATGGGTTTTGAGAAGGACTATACTTGATGTCCCGGGGTTATTGTTCTAGGGTGGAGGGGTGCGTTTTATACTTCTGAAGGGCTGTTAATTTATAGTATACACATGCATGTTTATTCTAGCATATCATGTATACAGGCATTGTGCAATACAAGATTCTCGTTCATTCCACAAGGCACAGCTCCCGTGGATTACCTGATTAGGAATGTGGTGAAGGGAGCCATAATATTCAAATTCCGGCTGCCAAGAAAAGTGCCTCAAAGGATAAATCTCGTAATGCTTACCTGACATACTTAGTAACTGTAATACCACATTATCCCTCGACTTAGTACTTTCTAGTCTAGTACAAAGTAGCCTATAAACTACCCCAGGAAGATCACGGCCTTTTCCTGATTTATGCTTAGCGCCGGCTAGCGATTGGCCACGACCTGGAGCAGATTCTGGTTCGGGTTAGTCGATCTGGGGATCACGGGGAGCGCAGATGCTTAATTGAGCTTATTGCGGTAAAGCCCTAAGCGATCCGCCCCCGCCACTTACACTAACTATTGACGCCTCCAATTGCCTGATCTTCGTATTCCAGCCTCGCCAGCTGAAACCGACTTATTCAAAGGCTCGCAGTGTTACACAGATGGGTGACATCGCGTGCATGCAGTGTTTGGGACCCCATTTCTAAACATGAGTTTCAAATAACCATTTTCCTAATCCAGGAGATCCATCAAAGGCAGTATGAAAAGACATCCACTATATCCCTCGTCATTTGACGAGAATGCAATATGGAGGCAGACATATGGATTTTATAAATCCGGCTATAGCACCAGCTGATTCAAGTCTCCAACAACCATCAATTCCTGGAAACAATCTCCCTAAACACCTACCTTCAATCACTTCCCCAGCTACATCGTTCATCATGTTGGCTACAGCTTTCTTAATCTTCGCCACTGCTCTCACTGCGAATGCCAAACTTGGCATCAACTGCCGCGGTTCCGCAAAGTGCAGTGCCCTCTGGGGTCCCACTGATGCTGCCCAGCAACTCACCAATGTCATCCAAAAGATCGATACTAACAGATGGCAAGTCCCAAACCGTCTATCAATTGCCTCAAAGCATCCCTGACTCGTTGTCGTAAATAGGTATATGAATGGAGAACACATCGCCTGTGTCGGCAACCAGCTCGGTAATGGTGGTGGCTACTGTGCCTTCCTGCAAAAGACTGGGGGAACGAATGGTGGTGTGATCAAGAGTCTGGCTCATTATATCCCGGAGCATGGGTATGTTTCCAAGACATTCGGTGCTCTTTTGGGATCTGAAGATAAGTGATTAATAATCTTTGAACGTGTAGATGCAAGCAGTGCGGTAGTGTGCCATACTACTACCCCCAGGGAAACAACAATGTCGATGATGGAGAGCTCACATATAACTATGTTGAGGGTAAGTTGCATAGCTTTGTTTTGATGGATCAGTTTTATTGAGTAATTTATAGACCCGTGTAATGTGGCAGGTGCTCAGCTATGCTAGCTAATCATCTCTCAGAGAGGGTAGATTCCAAGTCGTCTAGAGCTGAGTGCAGTGAGTGGGGTTGAAGATGGGAGTCAATCTGGTGAAGCATTTTATTTGAAAGTGGATGTAACGAGTCTTTGTTCAGTATTTATATGTATTTCTTCAATATAAATTCTTTCCTTCTGTTACATGCCTGTCTATTGGAATGGCCATAGTATGTTATGGAGAAAGTATGTAGTGGCTCATTTAATCTAATCTTATCGAGATAACGAGATACGACATTCGACACAGCGTCACCCACGTGGTATGTACATCCATACTATATAAGTGGATCACATATGGACTTTATCAAATAGAGAATAAAAAGAGAAAATATAAGCAAAGAAAGTAAAAGAAAACACTCGGACGCCAAAACGAGCAAACAACTCCGCCGGGGGGGGGGGTATGTGCAAACCAAAGAGTCAAGATCGAGAATGAGACTCAACGACCATATATATAAGTAATGAGAAGCGAACAATTTACAACTTCGCTTTCTCCGAATACTGTTTCTGTAGCTCCTTCTCCCCCTCAATCCGCCATTGCGCGGTCTTGCGTAACCGCTCATCGACCTCCTCGTCCGTCAAGGAAACGGCCTTATCCAACGGGATCTCACGAGTCGACCGTAATTTATACCCGATGTAGGTCAAATTGCCAGGTGACCCAACACGACCGGCAACCACATCATTGCAGAATTTAGACATCCCGTCAAAGAAGCGCTTTCCAGCCGGCGTCTTAATCATGATGAGACCGAAACAGTGCGGCATGCCCTCGAACTGTTCCACGACAACAGGAACCCCAACTTGGTGCATTTTGCGAGCAAGTATGAGGCCTTCGTCTGCAAGACCCTCTTCTCCCATGTTCATGTAAATCGGTGGGGAGTCTTTCCAGAGTTCTTTGCGAGCAGCTAGCGGGGATACTAGAGGATGGATGATGGCGTCGGCGTTGGCATAAAGATCGACTCGCGGCGGGTTGCGGGGCCAGACGCTGTCGGCAGGAACTCTGGGGGGCTGGAAGAGCGTTTCAGGGACCTGGGACGGTGGCGCAAGATAGTCGTATAGCGCATTATCAACGACGGAGGGCATAGACCGCGTGATATCGCACCATGGTGAGCTCATGGCTAATCCGGCGGGGAGTTCGACCAAGGTCTCTTGCCCATGGAAGCGGACAGTTGGGGAGACGCGGCGCAGCGTCAAAATTGTCTGTAGAAGTACAAGGCATAGATTCCCTCCCGCAGAGTCACCCGAAAGGATGATTTTGCTTGCAGGAACGGGTGCATGAAAAGAACCTGGCGGCGGAGCGATGAGAGTCAAGTACGCGACCAAAGCATCGACTAGGGCGGAGGGGAAAGGGTGCTGCGGCGCAAGACGGTATCGCACCGACAAAACGGGGGCACCAGTTTTCTTGGAAAGCTGGGCGACTGGATCACGATGTGTACAAGGGTCCATTAGGCTGTTAATAATTAACTTATCGGCAAACAAGTATGGAAATGAGAACATAGGACCACATACAAATAAGCTCCTCCGTGGAGATACAGAATGACTGTATCCGCTTGCGCCTCTTTTCGCAGCTCCTTATACTTTTCTTCCTCCGAAATCTCAGGCTGCGGTTCATTCTTATTCACACCATTACGATAACCGGTCCATTCGGCCTCGACGGGAACAACGCCCGGGATATCGCAGGTCTCGCCGCCTAGTTTCAAGTCCTCAAAAGCTTTGAATACCGCTACTTGCACGTCATCCTCCGGTTGAGGTAATGTCACCTTTGAGATCCACATGTGACCCTTGATGCCGGGATCACGCATGCTACCCTTCTGTTGCTTGCCGATCGGAGTGGCGAAAGAGATGAACGAGCGGATGATGGCGACCGTTAACTCTGTCCGCAGGTCTTGCTTTCCCGTGACGGGCGACAAGCGAATCCCATGGAGAAACAAAGTTTTGATAACGAGAGGGATTCTCACAACCATCGCCTTGAGAAGAGCGATGGGACTCCCGAGAGTACTCATGGTGGCGACTCAGATATTGTGCCTGTCCCCAAGCACCAATAATTAGACGCAAGTGGAAGCCTGCAACAATAATAAATGACTGAAAATTCGAGAGACAATTATCTGTACGCATAGAAAGAGGAGTTAAGAAAGACGATAGGAAAAAAGCAAATAAATGGAATGAGGGGTTTGGAAGGACAGAATTGTTTCTAATCTTCAGGAACGAACCTCGGTACTCTTCCGGCATTTAATTCTTATTGTTAGGTATGGGTCCAACCGAAAGGCAACCTTAATCGGATCACTTATCCAAACTCTTCAAGACTAATATATTCAACTATAGACCATCTCAAGTATAACAAGAATTACGTGTAGATTCTTGTCCCCGGCATACATACTAGAATATCATTGCGAATAGCCACGGTATAAAACAGTTTAAGCAGTCTGATCAACCTCCCTTGACCTCCGAGGTTGTCTTTTCCTGAGACTTGACCGGCCCGGTTTGTTGTTCAGAGTCGGACTGTTGAGAATAGAGAACCTTCTGATAGACCTGCTGTTCTCCGTCTTTTAACCCGACCCCAGTGGGATCTCTCCGCATTAGGAAGTGTTGAACTTTGGCTTCGGAAGATACCATTTGCTTCACAGTATTCTCCCGACGACCTGACAAGAGCCGCATGGTCTCCTCGTTAAGTTGCTGGAGTCGATCTTCATGTCCAATACTCAGCTGATTAATCCAGGATGCTTCAAGTGCACCCCCTAACAGAGTCAAAAGGATAATCATTTTTGCAAAGGTACGATGGTCAACCATAGTTTGCTGCTTTCCGTTATAACGGTTCTGCCAGCGCTCCCAGTCTTCCCAAGTCGCATTGGCATAAATTGGGCTCCAGTCACTAGAGCCTGGCCTAGCCCAGGGGGGGTGTGAGTCTTGCGGGTTGAGGTTCCATCCAGCGCCGGACAGGTCATAAGCTGCCCGCCGGGATGGGTCGGAGAGAAGCTCATGGGCTGCTACTACAATATGATACCTCTGAATCCTCACTTCGGGTGAGATATCTCGGCATAATGGATGGTCGTTGCACGGTCGATCCGGGTGGTAGACCTTGACCAATTCATAAAATCGGTTCTTTGAGTACGGAGCATTTCGGTCTTGCTTGAACACATCGTAAGGAGTAAAAGAAGTACTCGATGGCCAGGACAGGTCATCGTCGCGGGAACTATGAGCAGTGGCATAGCTCCGGAGCGGAGAGGACTGCCAGAGGCACGGATAAGAAAGTGGCGATGAGGGGCATAACGATGACAGATTCAGTAACTGTAACCCGCCACAGTAGAGGACTTGAGGTTTCTTAAACATAGCCGCATGGTTTCAATGGAGGAGAGACGTGGTATACTCCCCCCAGAAGATTAAAAAACCATGGAGTGGGAAAAGGATGGATAGGATATGATCTGACACGGGAAGAGAAGGCATTAAAAGACTTAATTAGTAGTAGTTCGCTTTTAACTCCGGATCTACCGGCGATACCGACCGTCACGTGTCCGGAGCTTCATCTAATAGCCGTTCGGGTAGAAATGAAAATCACTAAATTGTTCAATGATTTCCACCCGGTCAGCTGGACCAATTTCCCTCAGCACTTCTGACCATGCCTGAATCACGAGACGATTGCCGCGATCGGTCGCGACATCGATCGCCATTAAGTCCCCAAGATGCGAAAAGTGAGAGACGACGAGGATACGGCGAGCGCAATCAGAGCAGTTCGCGACGCCGCGACGATCGTCGAAGCTCTCGACGAGAGGATTCCCGAAGATGGTCCTCCCGCAGTCCTTCAGGCCGGGGTAGCCACAGGAGGGATAATGACTATCGCCGCCGGGAGCGCAGGGAACGAGCGGACGATTCAGACGATGATCGGAGAAGACGCCAACATCGTTCACCGGAAGAACGTCGCCATCGACGCCATCGCGACCGGGATGCACACGACAATAAAGAAAGGTCGTCTAAAAACCATCGAACTAAGTCCCGGTCCCGCTCAGCCTCGAGGCGCTCGCGGAGCCCATCGTCGCGCGACCCCGTTCGCTCTAGGAATGCCCTGCCTTCCCAGAAGGATGCATACACAACAGAAGTATCCCAGCAGGACTCGTCTGCCCTTCCGCCGGAAAAAGAGAAACCCAATTTTGCCAACACCGGGCGCTTAGCAGCGGAGAGCAATACTGTGGACGTCAGTGGAGGAGGAAAGGTGGTTCTCAAGTACCATGAACCTCCTGAAGCGCGTAAACCTCCAGCCAAAGATCCCTGGCGTCTCTACGTGTTCAAGGGCGAAGATCTTCTTGAGGTGGTAGAATTAAATGAGCGCAGCTGTTGGCTTATAGGGAGAGAGCAACTAGTTGTCGATTTCCCTCTGGAGCACCCGAGTTGTTCCAAACAACATGCCGCCCTCCAATTTCGATACGTCGATAAGAGAAATGAGTTTGGAGACCGGATCGGACGTGTCAAGCCCTATCTCATTGACCTTGAAAGCGCCAATGGCTCGGCGGTGAACGGGGATCCCGTTCCTGGAGGACGATATGTTGAACTGAGAGACAAGGATGTGCTCAAATTTGGATTGAGTACTCGAGAATATGTTCTCATGCTCGCTCGAACGGACTGAACTCCAACATCAAGACGCCATCGTCCACTGTCTTTTGAAAGCTCCTCCATACAGATTCGAGTTTTACAGCATGGAAACGAAATCAAAATACTGATATTGTACATTATAGATATATTTTGCGAGACGACAAATACATGTGTGCAACCATCATTCTAATCATACCGGTCATTCTTTGGAACCTTTACAAGTTGCCCGCCTTGTCTTTGATCTTGCCCTTGGCTTCGCCTAGGGTTTCTTGGGTCTTGCCCTTAGCTTCACCAAGGGTCTCCTCGGTCTTACCCTTGGCAGAACCCAATGCTTCTTCGGCCTTACTCTTGCCCTGGCCAGCCAGCTCGGATGCCTCCCCCTTGAGTTCACCGGAACTCTTGTTGGCAGTGCCTTTGATCGCGTCTGCCACTTGCTCTATATGGGAAGATTATACATTAAAATTAAGGTCGAGGGTGGCCGGATAGAGAGTCCGTGGTGGTACTTACCGCCCTTCTCAATTCCCTTCACAGCTGCACCGGAGAGAATCTCATCCGTTTTCTTCAGAGTATCCTTGGTTGCTTCCACGGGACCCTTTTGCTTTCCTGCCGTGGCAGTGATCGACCGTACGCCTCCCACAACAAGTGAAGGGGTAGCTGTGGAGCGGACAATGGAGTTCAAGGAGCCCAGACGGGGAGTGACACGCGTGAGGAAGGACATGTTGGTATGGTACAATGGATTGATATTGGTGTTTAATGTGGTATATGGCAAGGTTTTGCTATACAGAAAGAATTCAATGATATATTGGAGAGTGTTTAAAAGTCATACTCGCCTCATTTATAGATTCTTTTCAATAAACTTATTGTTGAGCGTCATTGGCGACGTCATCATCTGCTGACGTCGATAAACGGTCAGTAACTTGCCCGATGCAGTTTAGTGGTACTGGGTCTTTATGATTGGTGGGCCAAACAAGTAAAGTGTTCCAAGGTTGGAATCTAGAGCTTCCAACTTTTCTTACAGTCCCAATATTCTTCACCTTTTAGTTGACTAGTTACTGTACCCGATTACTAAACATTGATCATGTGAGTTTCTGTAGAGTATTGTTTCTGCCTAGTCCGGAAGGAAATATATACTTGGGTTGGTGCCTGAGGAAATTCGTCCCGGAAAGTGTAGTGCAAACCAACCGGCCCAAAGGCAGAAAGAAGTAATTACTACACTAGACGAATACAACCTGATCATCAAGGTAATAATAAAATCTCTAATTGAGTCTTTAAACCGTCTCTTTTTGGTTGATTCTGCAACCACAGAAGACCATTGAGGTATCATGCACGCTATATGATACTCCAAGTTGATTCATGAACGACCGCTAAGGCGAGGAAGGAAATCCTTCCGAGCTTAGTCCTACCATGGAATGTTACAAGAAGGCCTGGAGAAGCCCTCTGTTGCAATCAATTGAGTAACACGATGACTGCGCCTCTGATGGTCCTCGTATTTCACACTCATCGCCCCAAAAGGCGTCCAATCACATCCGCCCAAGCCCCGAGCCTCAGCCACTGCGATATAGTACAACTACTATAACGGCCCAGTCAAGTCTATATATCTCCCCACTACTATAAGTATCCGACCAGACATCGTAGACAAGTCACTTCAACCATAACTCTATCTCATTACCCTCTACTATCGGAGATAAAAATGGCCCAACCAGTCCAAATCCTATCCTACCAACGCCACAAATCCCAAAACCCCTTCACCATCTCCCTCCAACATACAAACGGCACCGCAACCCCCATCTACGAGGCCTTAACCTCCTCCTCCCCAAACCTCACTATCTTCCGCCTCCAGCCCGGATACCAGCAACCACCCCAGTACGGATATGCCCCATCGCCTGCACCAGCACCATACTACCATCAACAACCCTACCAAAACTATGGACAACCACCCTACGGCTATCCCCCCCAACAGCAACAACCTTACGGCTACCCACCACCTCCTCCACCCCAGCAGTACTCCGGCATCCCACCCGCACCGTCCAAAACTACAACCGGAACCGTCACCATCTCCTCCATGTCCTCAAAAATCACCCTCTCAATCCACAACACCCCGGAACTCAAAATGAAGCGCCCAGACTTCCTCGCCTCCGGCCACCGCTTCTCCCACCCCCGCTATGGCACCCTGGAGTGGAAGGAAAGCGACTTCCTTGAGAAGCGGTTCAAGCTGATCGACTCGAACAAAACTGTGCTGGCCCGCTTTGACAAGTGGAAGTTGCCCGAGCAGCAGCGGGTTGGGTCTAAGAAGAAGAAGGCATGGGCCTTCTCGATTTTTGTGAATGCGGATCCGGAATTCTTGGATTGGATTGTGGTGAGTGGGTTGGGGGTGGTGGAGTATCGAATATCGTCGGATAAGGCGTGGGAGGAGGAGCTGTTTGGGGAGGATTCGGATCTTTGGGATGCGCTTGGGTAAAGGGGATTTGTTTTAATTGTGATGCCTAGATATGTTCGTAGAGTGGGATCTCTGGGAAGTGTAGGTGGGCTGCATATGCACATATGTTCATTTTTAAAGAGTATGGGTTGTAGATTTGAGCGAGTCAGGGACTATAAACTTGAGATCCACTTTAGAATAACGAGTCAGTAAGTGATCGGATACAGTAGGTACAGGGAGCAGTGAAACTCTTATAGGGCTTTTTCTCGTATAAGCAATTAAATAGTGCAAAGAGAAACCCTCGTTCAGTACTAGGCAAGCGAAGTGTTAGGGAGGTGTGATGTAAAGTAGCAAGGAAGATGGCAGGGAGATACTTACCTTATACATCCTACTCTTTCTGTGGTATAAAAGCCATCTCTTCGTTATATACCCTCTATCAATATTACTTTTAACAATGTAGTACGCTTTACCCTGGTAGCTCGGCTAGACCCCGAGGTTTTGTCTCGTTAGATAGCTCGGTAGGGGGAATTGGGAGCAGATACTCTAGCTTGCGTCGCATTCCATTACCTGGTTGATCTTCTTTCTGCGATGAACGAAATAGAAAGCGAGTGAAAGAAGCAGAATGAGCCCGCCAACGCCAATAGCAACCTCTCTCGAGCTTGTAGAATGACTGTCATCGGAGGACGGAGAGGCAGTAGAGGCTATGGAAGAAGCAGAAGTCGAAACGCTAGTTGTGGCCGGCGATGTTGTAGTCGTAGTGCTAGTGCTTGGCTTTGGCCGGACGTGGAAATACGGACTCCAATTTATCCATCCAAACAACGGAGCCCCAGCATCACCCAGTTTCGCTGTGCTATCGAATAACCCAATCTAGTATTTGGTGGAATCTGTCGTATTGAAGCCTGGGGGTATCGCCTAGTTATATTTCTCTAGCGAACAGTTCGCCTTTTTGTTAACGGTTAGTTGGTATAGGGCTCCAACCTCTCTGAATTTAGCATGAACTAGACGAACGGAATATCAGTACCATCTTCGCCGGCTTTCACGAGCGATTGAAAGGGTGTTTACTAGCAATTTGATCAATTAGAGGCCTTCCGGGACGTGCCCAGGAGATGTCTAGTGAGAGAGGTCTCCATGATCGATGGCGCCCCATTTAAGGATGAAGTGTCGCCGGGATGAAACTCATTGCTTTCAGTGTCTGCGAACCCATAAATTTTCCGGCCACGCAGTCCTTGTAGCCATAGGTGGACATGATGTGTGCTTGATCCAGTAGGGCGTACCAGGCTAGCGAGGCTAAGCAGAGGCTAGGAGTAGACCGCGGTATGCGCGATATAGGTAACAGCACCGGCCATGGAGACTCTCAGAGAAGTTATGCCATTCATAACACACGACCAACTGTCTCTAGCATCCGAAATAACACGCCCGTGAACGATCAAGGTTACACTGAAATTCTGCAAGGATGTTTCCATAACCAGATTATTTATTACTCACCCAACCCCTGTGTCCCGTATATTGCACGGACATGGCTATTTGGAGACGATGCATCTGATTAATAGAATACGGAGGGAAGACCTCTAATGGTAGTATGTCACTACCTTGAACTAGGGCTGTTGACATCGGCACTAAAGAGTTAGCTCCCGGTGGTGCCCAATGTCATTACCGACGGGGTAATTCGAGAAGCAAATCCCAATCATAACGTGGTATCCAATAGGTAAGTACTACCTCACTTTACAATGATTAGATACCCTCAGAAAGAGAGACATAGGGGATAGAAAAGTGCGTACCTCTCTCCGTTGGCAAACTTGACTTTTAAGTTTAATTTAGGAAGATAGTAACTAGCACGTGCCACTAAATGGTCTTTGTTATACGAACCGAACCTATGGTTGGATAAGGACCCTTCTTTAAGCGCCTTTTTAAAACATGCTCGCGCCATGTAAACGAATGGAGTCTGGCCCTGGACGCCGACTTCTTTACTCGGTGGAGACAGGGTCAGCTTTATCTATTACCAGCTCTTTAACGCCGCCAATGTCTCACGAGACCCAGAATTTAATTCGGGGTGCAATCCACTGAAGAAATCATGAGTCGCTAAAGAACATAACCTCTTTCACCCCAAGCATGGCTCCTTCGCGCCCATACGGACGACGGCGACCCGTGCTGATCGCCCTGGGACTAGTAGCCATCTTCATCTGGTTTCTTTCCCACTATCGGTCGCAACCAAGACGCAATCCTGTCAGCTCAACAGCACAAGGAGAGTTCTGGCAACAATTCGAACCCCTTTTAACCCAATGGGGCCCGAACTGCAATCCCCCAGAACGGCTCGCCAAAGCAGAGTCGGTCGGATTCGACCCCAAAAACACCGAACAACCACCCAACCTCACCTCAATCCCCGACGAAGATGTCGTGAAAATGAAGCACGCACACAGCAGATTTGTCCAGTTCATCACAACGACGCCCCCAACTCTTGCATATGAGCCAGGCACGCGCGGAATAGTCTCGACCGCGGGCGGCTCGTATTTACCCGTACTAGTAATCTCCCTGCGGATGCTGCGCCAAACGGGCTCGGAGCTGCCGATGGAAGTGTTCCTCGCCGATTGGGAAGAGTACGACGGATACATCTGCCAGATGGTTCTACCGTCCCTGAATGCAAAATGCGTCGTGCTGTCCGAGATTCTGGACAGGGTCCCGAGCAGCAAAAGTAAGATCGAGAAGTACCAGTACAAACCCTTCGCTATGTTGTTCTCCTCGTTCGAGGAGATCCTCTTCCTCGACGCGGATGCGTTCCCGCTGAAGAAGCCGGAGTTGGTGTTCACAAGTGAGCCCTTCACGTCACGGGGGCTGGTCACCTGGCCTGATTTCTGGGGCTCCACGGCGTCCCCCCTCTACTATATCATCGCGTCACAGGAGAGACCCGCACCGAATATTCGACAGTCCACCGAGTCGGGGGAGGTGTACCTCTCCAAGCGCACGCATCTGCGGACCCTCCTTCTCTGCGCCTATTACAATTACTGGGGGCCCTCTCATTACTATCCGCTACTCTCCCAGGGCGCGGCGGGTGAAGGAGACAAGGAGACCTTCATCGCAGCTGCGACTGTTTTCGACGAGCCATTTTATCAAGTCAGTGAGCCGATTCGTGCCCTGGGCCGTCATACGAACGATGGATTCGCAGGGTCGACCATGGTCCAGTATAGCCCGATACAGGACTATGCCTTGACCACGAAGGGGGAATGGCGGATCAAGGGCTCCACCGCTGCGGCGCCCAGTCCGTTTTTCGTCCATATTAATTTCCCCAAGTTCAATCCGGCTACGGTGTTCTCGGATAATGGGCCCGTGGTGAAGGAGGATGGCAGTTATACGCTTGCTTGGACGGCTCCGGAGGAGGTGATCGAGTCGCTTGGTCCGGATTTTCAGCGCAAGTTGTGGTTGGAGATTCGTTGGACTGCTTGTGCGCTTGAGGGGAAGTGTCTTAGTTGGAAGGGGCAGACGGGAATATGTGAGAAGGTCGAGGATTATTGGAATACGATCTTCGGTTGAGCTGGTAACCGCCGTTTGACCTCTAGATCTGGGAAGCCTCTAGGAAGCTGAATTGTACAAAATGAATATTTTTTAGTGACCTGCCGTGCACGAGAGATGGGGCTACATAAATGCCATCTACTGGAAATCTCTATGTTGATATCCTATTAGATATGTAATTATATCAATGCGCAAATTGCCCTCTTAAACCATTCGAAAAGAAGATCTGGCAATTCCACAAGATGTGTATTGTTTTATCAATTAAGTCTATATTGATGGCGAGTATATATGCCGTGACGTGATAACCCAGGCTCCTAAAAAAAAAAAAAAAAGAAAAAGAAAAAAAAGAAAGAAAGGCGCAATTAGTTTTATCTACAATCATGACCGTTACTCGTTATCCGTAGACGCCATCTCATGTTATCATCCTCAATGCAACTGTGAATGATGAAGATTCCAATCTTCTCTCCAGACGCCTAAAATCAATCTATCCATTATCAAGAGGGTATTTGTCTTCTCAACTCTCTGTCTCTCTTTTTCACTCTCTTTTCTCTCTCTTTTCTTTTATTTTTCATTTCCTTCTTTCCTAACCCGCCTCTTTTTGAAGTACTCGCTTCCAGAGCGTGTGTTGTGTATGCAGCTTTTATTCTGCAAAGTCACCAGTTCACCCCTAGCCCGTCGGGTCCGGGGCGAGTAGGGGAACTACCACTTCGAGCACGCATCCCGTGCAGCTCTTGTGGATGTAGGCCGATCTCTTGAGGAACCAGGGGGCCTGATCGATTCGCGTGGTAGAGATTATATGGTAGAACCTGCGGCACCGCTTGAGCCCCATAGACCCCGTACCCAAGCCTTTGGCGAGTGTCGCGTACATCTACTCTATGAGCGCCAAAGTGCAAGGTTTGTGATGGCTCATAGTCCCAACCGGTACCTACAGCAAGACGGTCATCCAACGGTGCGAACGGTCTCAAGTTTGCTTGCGTTGGCGGAGCACCGGTGGTGTCTGCTTGGATCGTGCTCGCAGTTACTTGTGCATGAGCATCTCGTATCCAGCCTCCCGCGTGGGACAGAGTTTGTTGCTGTGGCAGGATATGAGACATTCCAGTTGGCATTGCGGTCTGCGCATTTGACGGCATCTGAGAGAGCCTGGGTGGGTAGCGGACGGGCTCTGTAGCCCAAGATTGATGGGATTGTGCTGACCCGCCTCGCGACATTGGCTCGGGTGCTGGATCGGATGCATACCCAGTAGGAGCCTCTGCGATTGCAGATGGTGGAGATGCACCGGGCATGATAGCAGACGGATGCATTATTGGGCTAAAGCTAGAGACTGGCTGACTCATAGGCACGGCTTGGGTGGCCGCGCTCACCCGACGAGAATAAGTAACCTCGATATTACTTTCATACGGCAGGGGAGGGACGTAGGTCAGAACTGAAGGAGTGCTTGCAGACATGTTCATGGGTGCTATCGGCCGTACGGTAGGCAGGTGGCGAGAACGGTACTGTGAATCATGTGTTGTCCTCAGGTCCAAGGCATTCAATTGGTGATTAAGATATCCTTGGTCTGGTTCACTGTAAGTTGATCGGCTCATTGTGTCTGCATTAAACTCAGGGGGTAACGGTAGTGCCTGTGCATTGCTCGATCGGCTTTGCAGTGAATCACCGGACGATTTACTTTTCAATCTCAAAAGTTTGGGACGTGTTCGTCCACCAGGTGTCGATGATGACCGCTGTTTTGAAGAGGCCTGTGCGTGCCGGGCAGCCACTGTAGCATACGTTGGTACGTTTTCCTTACCCAATACAAGCCTGTCGTTCGCTGCCTTTCCGATCTTGTCGAGAGAAAATGGCGGGCTTGCATTATGGACAGCAATCAGTGCTTCGGATGCAGACACAATCGAGCTGCTCCGACTTCCTTTTTCCAGAATACTACTCGATGCGCTTCTACCCTCGACCGGAAATACCCTGAGGAGAGGAGCAGCAGGTTTACCACCCCAAGCGTTACGTGATAATTTTAGCCTCTGTTTCGAACGCCTCTCCCTGCTTGCTTTAAGCCTGGGAGACTTCTCTACTACATGCCATTCCTGGTCGTCTGTGTTATGTCCAGGACTGGAGGATTGGGAGGACTTTGGTCTCTCTGTTGCCTGACTGAGATTCGATAGCACTGGGGAGGTTCGATGGACAGCGTGTAACCCTTCACCGTCAGTCTCGTATCCGTTCTCGTCATCAATGTTGGACCATCGGAAGATGTGGGGAAGGAATGGTTTCAAGTTGAAATGGGGTGGTGACGGCGGCATCTCTTGCGGCGACTCAACCTTTGGCTCCACCATATCACTAAATTCCCAAGTCAGGTGCCGTGAGGGTCCTTCATCTATTGCAGAGTCTGGTACAGAGGACGAAGAGCTACTTGAACGGTCAAAAACCGATCGCTGTTTGCGAACGATTTCCTGCGAAGAACTTGGTGAGATCCTCTCTATCTCAGTACCGATACTCCTCATCACTTGTCCGAGGTCATCTCGAGCTTCACGGACTATCTTTGGCTCCTTCGAGGTTTTCTTGGGGAAATTACCAAACAGCCTGGACGCGTGTGTTTCGTATTCCCGATAGTCTTTGACCAGACCATAATCATCGACGCGGTCCATCCGTCTTTTTGCATTCTCATAAGACAGGCAAAAGACGCGGGTAGCAACCACAAGCCAGGACTCATAGTAGCCAGCATCTGAGTTGGTCGCATTAGCAGCAAAGGACTTTTTCCGTTCCTCATCCATAATTTTTAGCTCATCTCGACAGAAGCCTTGAACAACGCTATGGATTTTAATCAGGTCAATAGAGCCAGAATTCTGATAGACGGAGAAGAATGCATCTTGGCTGCTTTCTGTTTGCGACTCAGATAAGTCGGGGGCAACTGCCTTCATGTCTAGAATCGCATCCTTTTCAGATCGTGGAGATAGCGCCATCGCTGATAGCGCATATGCATCGTTGGTTCTCTCGATGAGCCCGTACCGGATAAGAACTCCCAGAGTAGTGTCAATATCCCTCTGCTCACCAGGTCTACTCCCGGTCAGTATTTCAACATTCCATGTCTCCAATGCAGCCTTTCCCAGGTTAATCAACCCAACGGGGACATGATGGCCAAAGAATGACAAGAGGTTGATCAAATTCAAGGCTTCGAAGTGTTCCATCCGAAATAGATCATGCATAATGCTCAGGAAGGGCTCTGCGAGTTTTTCGTCTGTCAAATGAGAGTTGACATGGTATCTATCAATAGATTTGGAGGTAGCGCTAAGACGGTGACTAATTGCGTGGATGGCCAAAGGGAGACATTCGTAGTGAGTCACCAGTTCAGTAGCTTTGCGAATTTGGCTCCGGGTTGGTTTCCGGATACCGAGGTCGTTGAAAAGAAGCTTACATGCATCTTCAATCAGGAGAGGGCTGATCTGAAGGCAGTATGGCTCATATAAACGCTGCTTCTTCCGCAGTGTCTTGTCCACCGATGTGTAGATGATACTGCAATTCTTGTTGAATGGGAGGAACTGTCTGAAATGATTGAGGTCATCCTCGTGATCGAACGAGACCCCATCAAATATTAAAAGCCATTCTTCTCGCTCCTGTAGCCAGTTTCGGACTGCCTCTACATGCTGCTGGCCGTACTTGGAGTGTGGTTGCTGAAAATCTTGGCCTTCGGTCAACATAGCAGCTTGTGCAATATCCCAGAAACACTTGGCTGTAGATTCGCGCGACTTTGCATCAACCCAGAAGATGCCACCAGGGTAGCTTTTACGTTGGGTCCAGACATATTGGCGTGCGAGGTGTGACTTTCCTGAACCAGGAACTCCGCAGATAAGAACAGCCATCAGGCGCTCCGGTCGCTTCTTTGCCTTGTATAGTCTAGAATGCAGAATTTCAAGCTCTTTCTGCATTCCAAAAAAGGTTGCATTTGGGTGGAATCCTGGTGGTACCACGAATAGCTCTCTTTGCAAAGAGCGGGAGAGTGGAAGAGTTACGCTGGTAGCCATGTCTGATGCAGGGGACTGCCTTCCGGTGTTCGGGGGTAAACTGATCAGAGGAGGAACGGTACTACCTAAGAACCAGAGAAGTCAGCATGATCTGACTGACATTTCGTTGGCTTGCCTTGTATAACAGAACTATATAATACAGGAGCTCGTCAAACATAACATTGCATCTCTAAGAAACCAAAACACGTAAGAGATAGCATAAATTCAATGTACACCGACACAGGTAATTTTTTTTTCTTTTTTCGCTGCCCATCATACTGGCCATCCAGTTCGAGTACGCATCCTAAACATGATGACGGGATCTTAAATATGCTTACTAGCATATAAGAACTCCGGAGGCTCCTCTATCTCATAATCCTTCATAGTAACGGAAGACGGAGTATGTTCAGGGAGAAGGTGTGTCCTACCAATTCTGCGCAGATCCGGCTCACTCCTTTCTAAGTGCGACATATTGTCTGGCCCTGTGGTTCTTGTTAGCTCAGTAACAACTGTAGACAAGCGGCTCCATCACAATTCAATATTTGGGCAAGAAATTAGATATGCTTACCACCCCTAAGAAGATCCTTGAGTTTGGATTGTGTTGCCGCTCTTCGAGTTTGATCCTCCTCAGCCCATCGGTCCAGGATAGTAGCTGGAGCATCACGGGAGTATCGTAGAAGCGCTTCTGCGACTGCCTCATATCCCGGCGCATTATCGTCCTGGAATTTACACATATGTCGATGATCTGCTTCAATGCCCATGCGCTCTACGCCGTCTATATACGGTGCGGCAGAGCTCTCGTCCACGATTAACTCACGAGTCCCCTTGACATCGGTTGAAAGGGTCTCATGGAAGAAGTAGATATGAAATCTCGTCGTCATATTCGCAAAAAGACTGTTGATATTCTGGAGCGTCTCGTTGTTCGTTCTCAAGGCTTTGACAAGCTGTGAGGATGATTCCATGTATTTCTTTGGCAGAACAGCGCTGCAGATATTTTGCAGCAACAGCCCCCATTTTGCCATATCCGACCCGTTATGAGGCGTTCCGAGAAAGAGAATCCCGTACGTGGAGACATAGATCGACCGAAGGTGTTGGATCTTCTCATCCGAGACGTTTTTGCAGTAGATCAAAGTACGTTTGAGCACCAAGCCTCCTAGTGAGTGGCAGACGAAGATGATCGGCCGCTCCGAGCAACCTCGAAGCTATATAGAAGAAGAGGTTAGCCGTCAGAGTTGTAAAACATGCTGAGGTAATAAATAATCACTCACATTTCGATTCGCCGCAAGGCCCGAGGCAAGTGTCTCTGCATGATGGTGAATGCGATCCCTCGACGCTCCGTCGGTGAAAGCTGTCACGTTCGCGTTATATCCATATGTTAAGATCCGCACTCGGCTAGGCTCCAATACTTCAGGCAGAAGGTCGGCTGGCCAGAAGACGTCGGGTGACTGGGTGGCCCAGGTATTATAAGGATGCCCGTTAAGTCCATGTACAAAAACAATATCAACCAAAGGCTTCTCCTTGGAGCAGTAGACCTGAGTCAAGCCAATCTGCTTGACTCGGGAGGCAAGGTCCGGCATGAAAAGTTAGCAACCACACCCCCGAGAGGGTGTCCAGACAGACGCTCAGCCTCTGAATGTGGGTTTCCAGGCCAGATGGCGAATTGGTCACCGGTTTTGTAGGTGTATTCGGGCTGACTGGTGAGAGTTCAATCAATGTGAAGGGTCAGGAGAATTAACAGCTCCCTGAAGGTGAAGATAGCCAAGGGCCGGGTGGTGAAATGGTGTGTTGAGAATTTAAGACTGAATTGAATAAAAGGAAGGTGAGTCCCAAACAAAGGACGGAAAGAAATAGTAGTACTAGAGTAGTAGCCACAGAGAAGGGAAAGTACAGGTCCGTGGGAGGTTTCCGCCCAGTATTTATACGAGAGAAAGGAAAAACCTCTTGTGATTGGGGGTGGGGTAGAGCAGATGACAAGAAGTCAGTACTACTACTAGTAGTATTACTAGTAAATTTAATACTAGTAATACAGTTCCTGGTGCCTGCGGGTGTGGCAGAGCTGGCCCTGACCTCTAGTAGTGTTTTAGACTTATGAGGAAACGTCCCCGTGCACATCGCTCTCTTCCCATGGGTATGACCAACCAAACGAGGTCATGAGGAGAGAAGTCATCTTCTTGACTGCAAGATGATCAATAGGACCGAGTAAATCCCCCCATTACTTCTTTTTCATTTTTAAGGATGATTACGCAAATGAGGAGGATCTATCACACTAGATTCCTTAGCTCCAGAGAAGTAAGCTGTGCAGATGCAGATCGCGGGGAAGAAGAGTCCTATCGGCATTCCTCTTGTACCACTTGTACCTGATCTTTCTCTGCAGGAATCAAGCCTACCGAAAGTAAGGAAGGACCCAAGTACTAGTAGTCTGATTGGATTAACTAGCCAGTAGAGGGCCAAAAAAAAAAAAAAAAAAAAAAAAAAGAGATCTCTCGTACTAGGAAAGTTATCAAAGAGACATGATATTATGGAGTACTCCCACCAATATCATGGAACCATGAATCTCCGATCAGTCAGCCTTGCATCTTTTGACTCAGAACAGCCTCCCTTTTATTTGCCCCGGTGGCTGTGATTTCCGATACATCGTAATGCAAGTAATTCTCCGGAGCCTCATCTTCTCTTATCTTCCTTCTTTTCTCCCCTCCCCCGTTTAATGGTTGTTAGTTTCTTTTACTTGGACTTCTTCTTCTTCTTCTTCTTCTTTTCTTTTCTTTTCTCTTAGATCCCTCTCCCCTTTAACAACCTGTTGGTAGTTACTACTTGAAGCAAAAGTCTTACCTATAGAACAACCTGTAAGGACATGGGGCAAAGGAGATGCCTTGTCAAAAGGGCTGTGTCCCATTCGTGAGGCGAAAAATAAAATATAAGAAGAAACCACCCCAAAAAAAGAAAAGAAAAAGAAAAAGAAGCATCGTCGTACTACTATCCCTCAAATGTCGTGTAGAAGCCCCTATAGGTTGGGTTTTTTTTCTTTGTTGCCTGATAAATAAATCATCAATTAAATAATATACAAACAAGGTTGTGGAGCAACGCGGCCCGTTGGCGTGCCAGGGTTCTTCGCCATTTGTTTTTGACATACCCTAAGGTTCAGAGAACGTTTACCCTTAGTCCATGTGTACCATGACTCTTTTGCAGCGTTGATGCAATGAGGTGGCAATCTTATGTTTTATATCTTGGTATACAGGTCCAGTTGAGAAACGCAGAGTTTACTCTTCCGCCATACCTCAGTTACTGTATCCACGCACATGATAAGGGTTTTGAATGTATTCATCCGAGCAGAAGTCAGGGGATAGTATGACTCAAATTATGTCTAGATCGGAGTATTTGCCTAATAAGGTCGGTTGACTCATGCAGGGCGGGGCAATCTTCCTGGCATCTATTTATTGTGCAGGGATGGTTCTACTTGAACTATCCAGAGTCAGATTCTCTCAAAAGGCTTGCTTGAGACTCGACTTTCCATGGATGATAATATGCTTCGCCACTCGTTCCTTGAGGCTTCACTATGGATGCCTGGACGTAGATAAGGTCAGGACCCAACTGTATGGATCGTTGGTCAAGTGTCAGCGTCCATGACAAGAACTAGGTAGGTATGTTTTACTAAATTACGAAGCAGTCATACTCAGTACTACAGCATAGAGTGACATCCAATCAAACTTAAAGTACAAAGATTCGAGGCGACTTTCCTTCATATGCAGTTCATGTTCTCATAACCACAAACTACGGCGGTATTGCCAATGATAGAGTATGTGATGGTGAATTACCATCTACACGAGTATAGTGAGTATAAATGGTATTGCGCAACAGGATAAAATTACTCGGGCTACAGTAACGAGGATTATTTCGCTTTTGCTTTCGTACATATACACTTGACACGCTCACCGTCCCCGGAAAGCAGGCTTCCTCTTTTCTGCAAAGGCCCGCAAAGCCTCATAGCGATCTTCTGTCTCAATCACGCCCGCATAAGCCTCATTCTCTGCCGCCTCACCTTTCTGAAATCCATTCACAGCCTGGAGCGCCTGTTTGATGGCGATAGGTCCACCTTCACAGATATCGAGGGCAAGTTTAATGCTCTCCCGCAGCACCTTATCGCGTGCAACGCCTTCCTTTTGCTCCTCTTCCGGGAGGATTTCGACCAGGCGATCGCAGAGCCCGATGAAGTATGATTCGGGACCCGACACGCGTCGTCCTGTGAGAATGAGGTCTCGGGCACGGTTCACCCCGATGACACCCGGTAGGCGGTATGTACCTCCCGCCCCAGGGATGATAGCCAGTCGGGTCTCCGGCAGCCCAACAATACTTGATGAGCCAAAGACACGGAGGTGAGTACATAAGGCAAGTTCTAGCCCGCCTCCCAGCGCCGTGGAAGAGACCGCGGAAATTGTGGGTATGGGTAGCCCGGCAAGATCACGGAATGTGCTCCGTAGCTTCGTTAGGAACTCATTGGTCCTATTGAGGACAATTGCCCAAGAGTATTAGCCACAAGGGTCGAGAGAGAAACTAATGATGCAAGTGTAGAACCCACTCTTCCTTAGTCATGTTTACTCGTTCTTTCAAGTCTGCGCCCGCACAAAATGCCGCGTCCGCATTGCTCGCAATGACCAAGGCTCTCGTAGGGCCGGCGCCTCCTTCGGCAGATATCGATTTAACGTGCTGAGCCAGATTGTCCAAAAGACTCTTCGAAATTGCATTCCGGGCTTTGGGTCTGTTCAGAAGTAGGACTCGAATATTCCCGGAGCCAGGAGCGGGGACCTGCTGGGTCTTGATCACGGCATCATCGGTACTGGTGCTGAATCTTGTGACTGTGACGCGAACGGACAAGACAGGACGCTGTCGCAGCGTAGATGCGAGTGGCAGGCGTGGCGGCATGTTTCCTACAAAACTCGTAACCTATAACTTTTTTCTTTCTCTTTTTGAACTCCAGAAGAATTAATGGTAAGTAACGAGAAGGGTGAATGGAGGAAGCTTGAAGTGTGGGGAAGCTGTTCTGCGACTGCGGGGAAACCATCGACCGAAAAGTCCCCAATTCTTACCGCGGATAACCGTTACCAATCACAGTACAAATTCCCACGGACTGAAGGGTATCATTTGATGACATGCAAACGCCACACAATCTATAGTATGTATATATACAGCTAATGTACAAAAAAGGTTGGATGCTCCGTCATTGCGCTTCATACTCCTCCCAATGAACAGCATAATATTCCCGAACTTCCTCGTCGCTGGGCCAGGGGCCCCAAATGCGCGTTGCCGTGACTATGTCATATGCCTCTTGCAGATTCGGATCGGAGAACGACAACCTCTCAGAATCATCAGGAGAAATCTCACTTGTATATTCAGGTTCCCTTAACCCACGCGCTTGTACAGCTGAGGTTGTCCGGCGGAGTGATCCCCAGGATTGCCGTTCCCGATATCCCTCAAGAAACAAGCGCATTGCCACCATGGTGCGTCGCATCATCATATCACCGTTCAGGTACTCATCAGACATTTCCTTCAGGGTTGCAGCATACTGAGACATCCATCGCAGAAGGCTTAGGAGGCCATCGTAGTCTTCGGCCAATCCCAATGATCGAACGAATGCGTGAAGGACGGCAGGAGAAGGCACATGAAGTAAGGGTGGCAGAATCACTTGGGTGTCGCTGACATTCTCGGAGGATCTGCCACACCCAAACAAGGACGGAGTTCTAGAATCTGGGAGAACAAGTCGGTCAAATTGGTCTTTAAGGGCACGAAGGCCACTATAGACCATATCTTCAAACCGAGGGCAGACCTGCGCAGTATATGCCACCTCCTCCCGACGTGCTGCATCACCAACGAGCTCTAGGGCCGCTTCTACCGCATCCGGGTTCTTGACCCCTGCACTTACCGCTCTTGAAAACCCGCTGCACAGGGTCAGGAAGCCCTGCAGACCAAGTGGGATATCGTAATGTTCCATCCGTCCTGCCATTTCCAACATTTCATGCCAAGCCAGAACACGTTGCGTGTTTCGATTCATCTTATGAGACAGACCAACGATGCGGTCCTTGTTCAGAGCTGACAATACACATACCCATGCTTGGGGGGATCGGGAGCTCCGTACTCTGAGCAGCTCAATGGCGTGTGCTAACGCCTTCGGATGCCGGTACTCATTTCCATTTCCAAGGTATTCAGCATAGGAGAAAAGAGTTGATGTTTTTTCCTTGGCCACTGATGTACTGCCCATTATGATAGGAAAAGCATCACTCAGGCGAGCGTCATGCCTAGCTAACAGTTTATCGAAGGTGGAAAACTTACACAAGAAGTTAATGAAGGCAGAGAAAAGATGATCGGGTAATTCATTCACAACATCCCGGCTTTGTTCATTGTAAACGCACTTATGTCTCCAAACTGTGCACAAGGCTCTGACTTGTTCATTGGACAAACCACTACAGCTTAGATACTCCAGCCCAGAGCTAAAGGTCGGCGCGGATCGTAGAAGCAAGGAGAGAAATCTAGCCTGTGGTCGGATCCCCTCGGAGAGCATTTGTTTAAGAAGCTCATCTAACGTGGGTGGCTCTGTGTGCACATATATCAAATCGCGCGCAGACATGGGTTCTGGGAAGGTTTCGAGAGCATCACCCGGCAGAGCATGGCTTGTTTGATCAAAATTGGTTTGGAGAGCGCTTCTTCGATATATCAACTTCTCGGCCATTGCAGTGTAGATGCTCCCGCGTGGGGGTAGGCCTTGATCGCGGTATGAAAGAAAACAGGCCCAGGCTTCTCGCACAGTCCTCGTGGCCCTGATGCGAGCTTCCCAAACCATGTGATGGTCCGCATTTCCGATCCGCCCACGCAGCATCCATGGTTGGCGCGCCAAAGTCCTCGTCTGAATGGTTGGGCTCTTGTCCGTATCCCAACCGGCAAGGATACTGGACACCTCTTCCCAGCGACTATGAGCATAGCCTGCTTCTTTCATTTGAGACATCACTCTCATGGCGCGGCTCTTCAATCCTTCGATTCCTCTCTGAGTGTCAATGCCAAGCTTTTCCTCCTTCCAAGGCGGCCACGATGGAGCCTTTAATTCCGCAGATTGCCGCTCAGCTGGTGTTTTCTTATGGGCTAGCTGTACCGCGATGATGCCTTGATACCCCCGACGCGTGACAGGCAAAACGGGTCGGTTTTTAGCCATCGCCTTGAGGAGCTCAAATTGTGCTTGCTGCTGTACTGAAGCTGATGTGAAGGGGCCCTGTCTGCAGGGTAGTGAGAGTAATCGAAGAAATGTGTTGCACTTCCCAGCCAACACCTGAACATTCCGTGGTGTCGCTGACGCCATAGTACCAGACCCCTCTGGTTCCAGAAGAGTAAGGTAGAATGCGAAGGTACGCACAATAGGAAGCTGAGCTTGTGGCCATAGCTGGCGAGCATGATGAAGCAAACGAACGACGAATGTAGCACAAGTATTGGGATCTATCAAGGGCTTTGCGTTATCGGATAGTTTAATCTCGTTGAAAAACGTATCGTCTCTCGTCGCACACATGGAAGGGTTTAGTTTCGGGTGTGGTTGACCGCTAATAAGGTGCAGTGAATAGATGAGGAGTAAGCGGAAGGTTTTCGCATCAAGGCTCTGCCGTAATAGAAGAAGTGGTATGAAAGTGGGGACAATTCGAGCAACGCTGCTTTCTGTTTTCGTTAGGTTTGACTGTAGTTCTAATATGAAAATCCGGATGATGGCCTCGTAGGGGGTTTTGCTCTTGAGCACCCATGCCCATGCAACCACATCTTTGACAGAATATTGTCGGGCTCTAAGGTACTTTCGGTATTTCTTGTTAAGAAAAACCTTTCGCAGAGCAACATCCAACTCTAACGCTCCATGAGGGTTTCCCCTATCTCTCTCTGTATTCGACCGATCTAACAAACGATCCACATGATATATGTATTCTGCAGCAATCTCTTGTAGGGAGGCCCTGTGCTCAACTTTGAACCTTATTCTTTGTCTCCTGTTTAGAGGAGACACGAGGCGGTCATCAAAATTTCTTGAGGTAAACACCCAATTTTGACGTGTTGCGCTATCAGGACAGTGAACAACACTCTGAAGGGTATCGATCAAGTACTCTGTGGGGGTTGGGTGGGAAGAACCGGCGAGATTCTTATATTTTCTTCGGGGATTATGCAGTTCATTGGATGGTTTCTCACGCTGCCGTGTGCCGTGCGCATCTCGGCTCAATGATGTGTTCCTCGCCAAAGGCAATGGCACTGATCTGGAGGTCGCGTGTTCGACAAAGATAGATTTGGATGGGATCTGTTCGGGGGGTATTGACTCCGAGGGTATTTGCTCGGAGATTTGTAATTTGGAGCTTTGCTCTTTCCGTTGTCGCTCATGATCTGGTCCAGGGGGGGTATAAGACTGGTTTAATTGAGATTGAAGCCGCATCCCACACCAGAATTCACAAGGTGTATATTGGTCATCATGTTCGACCCAATGGATCTGGCCACGCGTGGATTCATTTCGAGGAGAGATCAAGGTCCCAACGGAGCTCAGAGACTGAGACAACGTTCGAGGGCCGGGAAAGACATTCACGGACAATCTGGAGAATGCTATTGAGCATCCTGGATACGACGTATTATGAAAATATAATTCCTAGAGTAAATGAAAGGAGACAAGTATTAGAACAGTACTAATTCGATTTCTATTAGGACTGTTTAATCGGTACCTTCGGCCATACACGGCTACTGAGCAAGTGCGCCGCTCTCAGAGAGGAAACCCTCGAGCGGCTCGGAACATGATTGAAGACCGATGACATCCATAGAGATGATCATGGAGTAGCTTCGACGAACTCTGACACCGGGGAACGGGAGGCCAAGGTGAATCTTCGCTCCAGAGCAAGATAAAGGTCTATCCGGAGCAGCAGCCAGTCGGCCGCGCCCATATGGAAAAAAGTATATATCACGTGATCAATCGTCACGAGTTGCGCTTTTGGCATGGCGCGCATGAACATCTCCCTCTTTGCCTGCCTTCCCGCCTTGCTATTGTTACGGGAGCCGACATTTATTTCTCCTGGATCTTATTCTTTTACCCCCGGCTGGATTTATTTTAGGCGTGGGGAAGAGTCACGCTCACTGCAATTCACCCCTGTCGTGTCGGATATACGTGATTTTATCCTGAAAATTGCGCACCCTCCTCTACTTGGTCTCGTAACTACTTCGCGCATCCGCTTTGGGAATCTACCAACTCTCAACCATCGGCCTAGGTTTTCGGGGTCAAATTCCCTATTTTTCTCGAGTATACCAATCCAATTCATACTGAGAAAGTTGAGACTAAGTCCGCGCGCTTGCAGTTTCGGGTGCGATCCGCTGAACATTAGAAAAGACCCTTCGTTCTCGCGTCAAAGGAATACTGCCATAACGGCGCGACTCCGGAGCCATGAGCGCAGACGAAGGCGGAGGTACAGCTTCCATTCCGGCCACAAATGGCGACCTCCATGCTACCACTCCCGATCCGCCCTCGTTGGCGACACCCGCCAAGCGAAAGCGTGTATCAAGTCACGATGACAAGGTCACTCAAGACACCGGTTCGTCTGCGTCGCAAGCCCAGGAAAAGATCAAGCTACAAGAAACTCTACGTAACCTTGTCGAAATATTGAGCAAGTATGTTCACCCACTTCTCTCCGTATAGTCTTTCGCGTCCAAATTTAGATGCTAACCCACAAAAGAAATGATACGGATCTTCAACTCCTATCTTGCCCGTTGCCGTCCTCCCCAGCGAAGCCCCGTTCAAAGCGCGCGAAAGTTTCGGGGGAGAAAGATGAACCTACCACTATCCAATCCCGAGTCGCTTCGAATCGCTATAACACTCTGTCAGAATTTCTAAGTGATATCGAGAAGGCATCGGCTGCGGTGATTGAGAGGAATAAAGCCCAAGCAAGCGGGCTCCAGGCGGACGGATCGCCTGTGACCGAAACAGTTAATCGTATAGCGGCATTCAAGAAGCTCTTGAACAGCCTAGTTCGTCAGGCATACGTAAGCCCATCGAACATCAAAGCAGAAGCATCCGAAGAGGATGCAGAAACACCGGCGAAAACCAACACCTCTAATGTAGAGGCCCGGAATGAAAATCTTGTCTTGACGCTGTTTGGCAACCCATCTAATCCAAAGCAGCTATATTCGAGTCTACAGAAGTCTGTTAGGGTTCCATTGCCTTCTGACGACCCAAAGGCAGAGAAGTATGTGGAAGTACAAGCGCCACTACGTGAAGTCGGCTTACCAAACGGTATTACGACGACGAAAATCGAGCCGTACAATCTCGAGGATAAGTCAATGGAGGCTAAACGGACTTTTGGGGAAGTGTTTGCGCCTCGTTCGACCTTGCCTCAGCTAGAAACACCACGCAAAGCAAGGTCTTCCTCTCGGAATGCTCTTAACGGCTGGATCGACCCATTTGAGGTCATCACAGACTTCAAAGCTTTCCGAGGAGAGCGGAATAATTACTGTCTTGCAGTTCTACCTTCTGGTCAATGGCTCCAGTATGGTGGAGTCACCTCTTCCCCATCTTATTGGAACCGCCGCGATAAACAACAGCCCTCTCAACATCTTAGTGACGAGGAGTTTACCGATGACACTTCTTTGTGGGTTGATGGAGACTCAGATGTGTTGCAGGGTGTGTATTCATCGTTTGCTCCTTCATTCGACAGTTCCGGAGCCATTGTCCAGGCCGACTCGAAGGATTTGGTATGGTGGAGCAAACGAGGAGCAAAACGCTTGGAAACTCTGCTCTCAATACCCTATCAAGAAACGGTTGAGGAGCAACCGTCAGAACGGCCAGGCAACATCGGTGAACTAGATGAAAGTACTTTGGAGGAGATGGTAAAGAACTTCAAGCCTGAGGACTTCGCAGATAGTATCTCTCATTCCGAAACCTCTAAAGCACACCAGGAAGAAGATGCGGAGTCACAGGGTGTGGATGAGCTATTACGTGACGTCTCTGATCTACTGGAAACTCTGAGTTCGTATCAGAGAATCCGCAATCTCGATACCCCAGTCTCGAACGGCCAAGGTACCGAGCCTAAGGAAACAAGACCAGACTCAAGAAACCCCGAAACCCCTTCTACAGAAGAACTAGGCATATATGAGACACTAAGATCCAGTCTGGCAGCTCTTGTTTCCAGTCTGCCACCATATGCTGTCGCAAAATTAAACGGGAACCAGCTAGACGAGTTGAATATAAGCCAGAAAATCGTGATCGAGAACCCGGACTATCACGGTACCATGGAGAAGGATGATTTCACAGCGCAGCAGGAGCGGAGCGCAGCCATGGCCCCAATGAGCAGTGCCACAAATCGAACTTCAACGCCGTCGCGATACAATGCGCGGCCATATAGTACTAGCTCTCGGGCCCAACCACAAAGCGGCTTCCCTCAACAGCCATACTATGGCGCAAGGCAGCCCTCGACCTCGGGGCCGTATACCCCAGGCCATCCACAACAATATGCAGGAGCTCGACCGCCGACAACTCCTTCGCAGCGGCCCGGGTATCTTCCCGGATACTCGCAGCCCACCCCTCAGTACAGCCAGCAGTTCCAACGTCCGGGACAAAATGGCTATGCTTCTTACTCGACCCAGCAAGCGCCAGTCGCCCAAGCTTCGCCACAGCCATACACGCCACGACCCGCGCAGCCAGGAGCATACAATGCCTCTTACGCAGCTGGGCGCAGTGCTTCTCCCCAAAAGCAAGCATCATATGCAGCACCAAGGACGCCATACGCGACACCGGGCTCTAATAACCCGCAGCAACGGTTCATTCCGCAACCGCCGCAACCGCAACCACAGCCTCAACCACAGCCTCAACCGCAGCCTCAACCGCAGCCTCAACCGCAGCAACAGCCTCCCCCGTACGGCAACTATCCTTCTAACCAAGCTCCTCCGCCATCGGGGACATACTCCAACTCAGCAGCTGCCATGACTTATGCGCGGAGTGCTGCTGAACAAGCCGCGTTGATGGAAAGAAACCGAACCCAACTTGCAGCTCAGGCGCGACAGAGTTCGACACCACAACCCACAAACGAAGGTAGCTCTCAGGATCGGAGTGTAACGCCCGGTAACAACCAGAACAGCAATCCAGTCCCTTCATGAGTCGAACAAGTATAGTCGAGGTTTCAGTGTTGTCTTTCCGCGCTTACAGTCGCCCTTGTCTTTAGAAAAAGGAAGGCTCGGTTATGGTATTACACAGTTATGATTTGTATTGACCTTTTGTACCTTGTCCTTTTTCTTTTTTCCTAATTTCATGGTATTCCCCGTTTTTTCCTCGAAGCTATGGGTTATTAGATGTAAGGATGAGAAAAGGGAAGAGAAGCTTTGACTTCCTCTTCTGGATCTCATCTATAACAACAACATTACTACCACTATCGATTGGTGTGTACGCGCCTTGTTTTGTCCCATGCCCCTTTCCTTTTATTACTTTGCTTTCAACACTGTTACCATCTCCTTATGAGATGATTATCTGCGAAATGGCGCGAATTGATTTCAAGATTGGTCTGGTTATCCGGTGGGGGGAGTGTCTCAATTACTTTAATGGTACACGCTTTTCGCGTAGAAATCCTATGTATTGGTTTGTCTGCGGCTTCTACTGTGAGGGTTGTATTTCTTGCAATGAGAGTAAAGCTTATACAGAATCGAATCACATTGTCAATGAGAACCCAAGAGCAGTTAATCAGCCTCGTAACTGTAAACGCCTCCTTTCGACCAGTCTCCCTTCCACCGATAATGGTATTACTTAGAATAACAGACGGCAATGAACAGCAGGATCAAGGAAACTCGTAACTCATTATACAGTCACATCAAGGAATGAACATCGCGGCCATGGTCATGAAACCAAAATATCTACAGATAGATAGATGTTAGCGTTCTAATTAGGCATAGGGAACATTAGGGTTAGGACATACAAAGTAGCGATCCTCCATCCATCCTGAGAAGCAACGATGTGTTCAGCACCGGCTGAAGAATTAGACGCAGTGGCAGATGCAGCGCCGCCCACCAGTGCGACGACAAGGAGGCGCCCCGAGAACTCCGAAATCATGCTAAAGGCTAGTAATGGGAGGAGGATTGCCGCGGAAGCAATGATGATGGCTGAGTAGGCAGAGGTAGAATTGGTGGACCGCGAGGTAAGAGAGACGAGGTCTTTGTTGTGGTCCAGGAAACGAGTTTCGGCTATTGCAATGGGGGAGTTTTCCTTCATCCAGGTGCGATAGATGCCGACGTCTTTGTCCGAGGCGCTGGGAAGGGTCTGGAGGACTTTGCTATATGCGTTGAGAGCATTGTCTTGTTTGCTTAGCCTGTGGTTGTACTTCTTGCTATACCTTGGATTACTTACTGTATTGCTCCGTCTTATGTACCAACGCTGTCATAACCTCTTCCCGTCGGTAATAAAGGGATGAGTACACCTGTGCTTGGGTATCCATGCGTCTCGAAGCGGGTACAACCTTTGTCCCTTCTTGTTCTGCTGTTGCAACACGATGCATTTCTTCGTATTCATCCAATAGATGCAATTCTTCTTCCATCTGTGCGATCTCGTCTTGGAGATAGAGGAGCACGCGATGGTTTAGGCCTTCGAATCGACGATAAAGTGGAGGAAGACCGGGCTCTTTCTTGTCCACTGATGAACTCAACCTCCAAGTGAGTAGTCCATAGCCTGAAGGAACAGGTGAGGGTTTGGTATTCCGTCTCGACTTCCTGTTGATGCGGTGGAGATCCTCCTCCGGGCTTTGAGGCGGAGACGGGGGGAGGGGAGGTCGGTGGAATGATGTAGTATTTCGAGAGTAATTGTAGAAGTTCTGTTGATCGGAATTGTTCGACTCCTCTGTCAGGTAACCTTCCATAGACATTTTCCGCTGGGCCGTGTTGTTTCGGGTAGATAGTTCCAGCAAACCAGGTGCTTGGTGAGAGTCTATTGAAGTTTTCGGCCTGACAGATGATGTTCGGCTCGGTGCGCCTGCTCCATGTGCTGTAAAATTTGCCTGGCGTGCAAGCCTTACATGCGGGCTCTTGAACGAAACGTTAGATGGACTTGGGGTATGGTTAGGAACGCCATCATCCTCTACAGAGGAATTTTCGGCGTCGGAGTCTGATTCAAGATATTCGAAGACATTAGGAACTTTCTTCTCAGGTTCTATCGCTTTAGATTTGGGATCCATCGCACCCAGCATTTTGTGCGTCTTTTTGGGGCTTGATCCGCTGCTCTTTGACCCAGCGGGCTGTCCTAGTGAACCCCCTTTCCTGATACTCTCGGCAGAAACTTTTGAGCTTTTAGAAGTAGCATGGGACTTTGTGGATACGACGGAGGCCGTAGATGCTCGGTTGCCGCCGTCTTTGGATGCTCCCTTGGAACGTTTAGATCCCGAATAGAGCAGCATGGTGATTCAAAGCGGGAGTATCAGAGATTGGTTCAGGTCCAATGTGAAAGGGAACTTTCATTGCAGGGCTTGCCCTGTAATTATCGAATGGCCCACGTCACGGAGACAGGCACCTTCCAAGGAAGTAGTTCGGAGGGGCCAACAGGCAAGACATATCAAGGGAGAGGAAAGGATCGCTCTCTCAGTATGGATTCTTTCGGATGTCACTTTTCAAAGAATGTAGGATAGAATGTAAACCTGAATTCCTTTCTAGTTTACGAAAGGCAAGAGGGCAAGGAGAACAAAAGTGGCGTCAAATGGGCGACGTATTGGGCGTTTATCAATAGGCCTATGTATACATACCAACGGATGAAGCCCTTGCTTGTAGATCCGCTCAACTATGGCGGTAGTCAGTGAGCAACCATCAAACGAATTTAAAAGGATACCAAAATCCGGGCCAAGAAATGGGCTTTCATGGTGCGACGGGGCCAAAGTATCATGTTGGGGCTCACGCGAATGACAAGTTTGGAGGGCAATAAATTTACTTCTGGATATAAATGGTGGGGTTTGGGATGAAGATCATGGGATGAGTCCAAAACTCTCCGCATGGGACCTTGTATTTAACATTGTAACAAGGAGGAAAAGAAGTAACAAAAGGAGAGAATAAAACCAAAAGAGGGGAGAAATGAATATCTTATCCTATTTATTCCGGGATATGGAGGGGCGAAGAGAAGTATATCGTCGTCATACCTGCAGTTCTTCAATCCCATATATGTGCTGGCTGCACTGCATTGGGTGGGAAAGGTTGCTTGGCTGGCAAGAAATTGATTTGAAATGATCACTTCTCTTCCAAACTTTCCGAATGGTAAGCAAATGCAGTGTAAATCATTTTCACTTTTTTTTTGGATATCTTTTCTCCATGTTTCGTTTTCCTATCCTAGGGCTCCCCTGCTCGGGTTGTCCTTACCGACATTATGTTTCAATGCGAGATCCTTGGGTTGTTAGTTTTTTTATTATTATTATTATTTTCTTAAAAAGAAGAAAAGAAAAGAGGACAATAGCACTGGTTTATTATACCCTGTGAAAACAGAATTTTGTACTTACATGTATCGATATTTCAGAGGGTATTTATTCCTTGGGTGGTGTCTTCATGATAAAGATCTTATCGCCATCTGATATATTCAAATCATTTTCCTTCTGGAGTCAATTGTCCTCCGCCTTCCAAGTCACTGTAACCCCTACCTCCTGAAGGCAAACAATCTATACTTTCCCCAACTCTGCAATCCGCTAAAACCCATCACTTCTCTGTCTCTCTCTCTCTCTCCCACATGCTCCGCCCATGGCTGCGCCGATCCTCCCGAGCAGCCCGCTCGCTCACTCGTCCCTATAGCTCGCGACTGTCATACAACTTCCTCTCGCCCACGCACTCCCAATCGGTTCGATGCCTACAAACCTCAACCACCGACTCGCAGGAGCGCGTACCACTGCGAAAGCAGCTCAAACAAAATGCGAAGGCCCTGAAGGCTGAAAAACGTCAAAGGAGGGAGAGTGAGGAAGCCTCTCGACAGAAATGGGAGCTGACTGTAGGAATTGAGATTCATGCACAGCTGAATACCGAGAATAAGTTGTTTTCTCGTGGGTTCACGACCTCCTTTTCCGGCCGGCAATTGTGATGCCTCTAACCTCTCGTTTGCCTTAGGTGCTCCCACATCATCCACCGATCTCCCCAATTCGAATGTTGCTCTTTTCGATCTTGCGTTTCCGGGAAGCCAGCCGGTTAGTCTACATGACCAGGTTGTCAACAATCGTTTGGAGGCTGAACCGCTCTAGGAATTCCAGGTTCCGACATTGCTACCCGCCCTCCGCGCTGCGATCGCTTTGAACTGTGATATTCAGCCCGTGAGCAGATTCGATCGGAAACACTACTTCTATCAGGACCAGCCGGCCGGATATCAGATCACACAATACTACGGTAATTATATGTTTTCCTCCAGGGTGGGCGCCATGAGTTGACACCGATAGAACCTTTTGCGAGAAACGGCTACTTGGATTTGTTCGGCTACGATGGGATCGCGCCAGAAGATGGAGACCACGTTCGCATTGGGATTAAACAAGTCCAAATGGAACAAGACACCGCTAAATCCCAGGAATATCCTCCTTCGACGCTGCTTCTTGATTTCAACCGCGTCTCCCACCCCCTCATCGAAATCATTACGATGCCCCAGATACACACGCCCGCCACGGCTGCAGCATGCGTCCGCAAGATCCAGGCGATCCTCCAATCGTGCAGCGCAGTGACCACCGGTATGGAACTGGGAGGCCTCCGAGCCGATGTCAATGTTTCGATCCGTCAGCGGGGTGACACAGCGGGCGTGCATCAGTACGGCGGAATCGGCGGTCTCGGTCAGCGCACAGAGATCAAGAACCTTAGCAGCTTCAAGGCTGTGGAGGATGCCATTATTGCCGAAAAGAATCGCCAGATCGCTCTCCTGGAAAGTGGAGGTGTCGTGGAGGGTGAGACCCGTGGCTGGAGCATCGGGAGTACGGAGACACGGAAGCTTCGAGGCAAGGAAGGCGAAGTAGACTATCGGTATATGCCAGATCCGGATCTCCCACCGCTAGTTATCGGATCGGATCTCGTGTCGGAGCTGCGAAATACATTGCCGACGTCTTCGGACGAATTGATTGGGCTGCTAATGGGTAAAGAGTACGGACTCTCGATCGAAGACGCCAAGCCGCTGGTTGAGCTGGAGGATGGAGCTCGTTTGGAGTACTACCAGGACGTGGTGGACATTCTGCACGATCTGCAGCAAGATCAAGATCCGAAGAGCCGTGGGGGTCTTGCGCGCATGGCGGGCAATTGGGTTCTCCACGAGCTTGGGGGTCTCTTGACTAAAGCGGACCTTCCTTGGGATGCAGAACGGGTTCCTGCGCTATCTCTGGCCCAGATCATTGACCACCTTCAGCGAAAGCAAATCACAGGACCTACGGCGAAGCAGGTGCTAGCCATGGTGTTTGACGGGGACGCTCGGGCAATTCCCCAGCTACTGGAAGATGAAAATCTGCTTCTTCGACCCCTCTCTCGAGAGGAATATATTGCGTTGGCAGAAGCGGCGATCAGCCAGAATCCGCAAATGGTCGAGCAGATTCGAACCAAGAACCAGCTGGGGAAATTAGGGTGGTTTGTCGGACAGATGATGCGCATGGGCGAAAAAGGCCGAGTAGAAGCGGCTAAGGCGGATGCGATTCTCCGGGAACTTATTCTAGATTAAGTAGAAGGATAGTGACTTAGTAGTAGTTGAGAGCCTATATTGTAGGTGGAGATCCTTCAGGGGAATGTATAGATAGCGTCATAGCCATTCAAATGATACCCCCGCGTTTCTGTTTCCTACACTTGTTTTCCCTCGAAGTGAAAGATAACCGATCCAAGGCCCATCTCAATACAATTGCTAATAAGAATTCGGGGTGGAGTGGGAGTAATGACGCCGTCGCGGGCATCTCTCCTCCACCTGTACTTAGGGGAAGTCCGCGTTCCCTAAAAGCAGGTCTTAGCGATCATCCAAGGAATCTACGGGTGGCCGCCCCACGATGCCTCAGGAACATAAATATCCTTCAATCTCCCTTTCTTCTTCTTAGATTTTATTTCTATCCCTCAAGAACTTGATTCCTTCTTCTACTTCCTTTTGTCGGTTCTCTTTCATTGTGTGTGGTTGTTCACACCTTTTGGTCGGAAAGAGACCAAATCACTTTATAAATTCCCCACTTTTTTTGCAAGATCTTATCTTTTTAGTCCGCTTCTAGAATCCCTCTTTCTTTCCTGAAACCCTCTTACTATCAGATCAATCACCACGCTTCCCCCATTCACATTTCTCACCATGACTCAACCCTCCACTATCACTCAACGATTCCTGTCCAAGCCCGACCACCTGGGTGTGGTAGCAGTCGGCTTCAATGGCGGCCAGGTATGAAATGACTTTGTGTCGATCACTTAGATCTCAAGATCAAGACTAACCCGTTTCTCGCATAATCACAGTGCAAAATGGGCGTTGAAGCTGCCCCCATGGCCTTGGTTGAGGCGGGTCTCCTCGATCAACTCCGTGACGACCTCGGCTACAAGCTGGACTATGACAACACCGTCCACCACTATGAGGAGCACATGCCCGCCGAGGACCCCGACCACCGCGGCATGAAGAAGCCCCGCGCCGTGAGCGCCGTGACCCAAGCGCTAAGCACACAGGTCTACGAGAAGGCCAAGCAGGGTCAGATGGTCTTGACTCTGGGAGGTGACCACTCGATCGCCATCGGTTCCATTTCCGGATCGGCCAAGGCTACCCGCGAGCGCCTGGGTCGGGAGCTGGCCGTGATCTGGGTTGACGCGCACGCCGATATTAACGTTCCTGAAATGAGCCCCAGTGGAAACATTCACGGCATGCCCATGGCTTTCTTGACCCGGTTGGCCCGCGAGGAGCGCAAGGACATCTTTGGCTGGTTGCAGGATGAGCACATCATCAGCACTCGCAAGCTGGTTTACATTGGTCTGCGCGATGTTGATCGCGGCGAGAAGCAATTGCTCCGGGAGCACGGTATTAAGGCATTCAGCATGCACGATGTTGACCGGTATGTTCCTTTCTTTTCTGTCTCGCTTTAGGGGATGTCTGAAGGGACAAAAGAAAAAAAGAAAAGAATATTAAGCTAACCACCGCGACAGGTATGGTATCGGCCGTGTGGTCGAGATGGCTCTGGCCCACATTGGAAATGACACTCCTATTCACCTCTCATTTGATGTGGATGCTCTGGATCCCCAGTGGGCTCCCAGTACCGGCACTCCCGTGCGTGGCGGTCTGACTCTCCGCGAGGGTGATTTTATCTGTGAGTGTGTGCATGAGACGGGCAACCTGGTGGCCATGGACTTGGTGGAGGTCAACCCTAGCCTTGAGTCTGTGGGTGCCTCTGAAACCATTCGGACCGGGTGTTCGTTGGTGCGCAGTGCATTGGGTGATACTCTCCTGTGAGTTAATGTAGATTTATAGACGGGGAGGATGGCTACTGGATGGGAATTTCTTTTTTTTCCTTATTATTTTTAGACATGACCGAACGGCATTATTAGTATGTGTACAATGACATTGATACGACTTTCTTATATTTTATGTTCCAATGACTTCTGTTGGTGCAATGTAATAGGATAGGGTACGAGGACATATGTGTACTTCTCGAAAGTATAAGTGAGATATCAGATTAGTTGCCCTGCCACCGCAATTTCCACCGGCCACCTCATTTTACTCCACTTCCCCTGGTGATACGATCAGTCTTCTCTTCCTTTCTTTTTCTGTTTTTTTTTTCAATTCATATTTATTATACGGTCTAAATAAAGAATCTATCACACGGTGAACCTCTCACCGCTTACATAACCGTGGTGATTGACTCACAATCCAATCCAATCTTATCCCACTCCTCCCCAGAAGCCCCGAAACAACAGCCCAACGCCAACCCGGCGTCGATGCGCTGTCTCTTTGTTGCGCTTCTTTCTTGCTTCTGCAGTTTCGCCACCAATTGAGTCGCCTTACCTTCTGCCCGACAGGCCCCTAATTGTGGTGGAAAGGAGTGACCGCAGTTTCATTCCTCCCCACAACTTGTACCTGATAAAATAGCCTATACAAGGAAAAATACTGTGGAGAAGCAGCATTTATATCCATGCAGACGGCCTCGATTTGAATTTATATCCCCCAACGAGATCGTCCATGATCTAATCTAAACATACATACATACATCCCTCCATCCATCCATTCATTCAATTTCTCCTACGTAATCAATCACATACGTCGCAAGCCTCAATTAGGGCAAAATGGCAGTCATCTACCGTCGCAGGCGCTATCACTGGCCCGAACTCCAACTCAACATTTGGATCCTGATCGTGTTATCGTCCTCAGCTATCTGCATGGGAATCTTTGCCTGGCTTATGTCCGTACAATCGGAGATGCGACTAGGTACACCGTGGTAATTAATTTCCCTTTCCCCCCATGCCTTTTGTCTCTCTTTTCTCATTTTGTCTCTGTATGTACCAAATAGGCCATGGTATACTAACAATGGGGATGGAAATCAAAAGGCTATTCCCATTCATGGTCGTCTCAGGCGCCCTCGGTATCTTCTTCATCATTCTCATTCTCATCCTGGCCGCTCAGCGCTTCCTTCTCCCCGGTATTATCATCCTGGGCAGCTTCATCCTCTTCGTCCTTTGGTTGACGGGGTTGATTGAGACCTCGTTGCAGCTGTACGGCGTGGTGGCCAACGTCAATGATAATTGTCGGATCTATGTTACTGACAATAAAGCCGGGGGAAATAATATGCAGACGTTGGCTTGGTTGACGCAGAAGACGATTTGTAAGTTCTTTTTCCTTTCTTCATTGTCTCTTTTCTTTCGCCACCTGCTTCTGGTCATCTTGGTAGTTGTTCATGGATACTAATGAAAGTCTGTAGGTGATTGCTGGAAAGCGGCATTTGCGTTTGAGCTGGTGAATACGATTTTCTTTCTCTGGATGATGATTTTGTCGTGGCAGGTTAATCGGGATGTATATGATTGATGTCTTTCCTTTTTTGTTGCAATTATTGTTATATTCCCCTCTTCGCTTCTTCTATGTTTTTTATGACCGGATATGATGACTATTATAATCTGTATGAAAATACGGGCGTTGTGTGGCATATGATATCCAAAATTTGAGATTCTTCACCATTTTTTCTTCTTTAATACTAAAAAGACACGGGCAAACACCGGTAACCCTGATTAACTAAAACATATCAGACACAACAATCAGATGCCCAACGCCATCGCTATGCCATCATTGCATCGCACTCAATTGCAACGAAATGAGAGAGCATAATAATGCCCAGCCAATCTGGAATACCAAATGATATCAACAACAATATAGTGCTCGCCCTACAACTGCCGTCGGACCAGTTGCAGGAACGTCTCATACACCTCAAACGCCTCAATATAAACAACAGAATGAGAAGTCGAGCAAAAATCATCAGGAAACGAATCATCCATTCTCCGCCGCTATGTCCTCTTCCGTTCTATCGTCAAAGTCGCCATCCTCAAAGGCGGCCAGCATCTCCCGCTCTAGCTCGTCGTCGTCGTCTGCTGGGTCTTCTGGGAGATTGGCAATTTGGTCTTGGGATGGTGGCTCTTCCGGTTGCTTCTGCGCGTCCTCGTCATTGGATTCTGTAGGCACGGGTAATTCTTGAGAGGGATCCGCAGTCGCTACCTCTTTCAGTCCAGTGCTCCGCTCATAGGAGCGCTTGATACGTTGTGACAGGCGCGAGCCTGGCTGATCGCCTTCTTCATCTTGATTTTCTTCGTCGTCTTCCCCTTCCTTGCCTTCATCGCGCTTACGTTTCTTGTTGATGGTCGTTTCCTCCGTCCAGGACGACATCTCACTGTCACTTTCGCTTTCGTCATCGCTGCCGAGGAACTCTTTCAGTTCCTCGTGGATAGCGGCTTGCTGGTCCTCATCGTAACCGATGGGCGAATGCTCGTCGAGTCCGGTGGATTTGAGAATATTTTCGGTGGATTCCGAAGCATCCTCTTCCTCAGTCCAAAAGCCACCGGTGTCCTCAGATGACGAAAGCCATCCGCTTTCCATCTCCTTGGAACCAGGCGAGATTGGCTCTCCTCGGTCATCAGGGTGGACGGGCAGCAAATATGGTTCCTCTTTCAGCCATTTCCATTGCGTCAGACAGTCCAAGAGCCACTGCGTCGTGACGATCTTGACGTTAGTGTACCGCGTCGCCTCTCGAACCTTAGCTGTGCGGTTACGGCCGGCCACCAGATGTGTGGTCCTCGCGTTGATCTTCTGAGAAATGGCGACACCAAAACTCTTCGCCCACAGAGAGATGTCAGCGTTTTGGGTATCTGTCCCGAGAGGAAGTACCCCGGAAAACACTAAGACCACACCGCCGAGAATCCGGCGCTTGATCTGTGGCATGATGTCCTTGATGTCAGGCACTAGTTTCAGATCAACATCCTTCTCTTTCGATGGCATCTTCTCGCCTCTCAGGGCGGCCACTCGTCCACCCAACCCCCTCGTCCGCCTTAGATCATACTCCTCAAAGAACTGTTTGTGCACTTGCTCAAGCCGCTCTTCCAGCTGGAAGAGTTCTCGATCATTGTCCTCCAGCAAATGATGCCGGTGTTTGCTTGAGTCTTGCGACTCATCCATGCTTGAAGAGGAATCGATGCTCTCAGAAGCGTCTTCCTCGGCATCTAGCTCTTTCTGCTTCTGCAGCAGGGGGCGATCTTCAACCTGATGCATTATTGTCTCTTCCTGAGCGTCGGTCTGTTCTTGCAGCAGTCTGGGGTTATCTCCGCCACCCATAGTCACAAGCTGCTCCAACGCCGACACTTCTCCCCCTGGTTTCGTTGTTGAGCCGTTGACATGATGTTCAAGTGGAGGCGACTTTGATGTATTTGTGCCTGTCTTGTCTCCAGTCTTGGCGACTGCCCCTAACTCCTGTTTCTTAGGGAGGAAACTCGAGTTGATGTCGCCAATGCCAACGAAGAAATCATACGGAGACACTTTGATAAGATTAGGGCTCCACCGCCAGACGTCTCCACGATCATCGATAATAACCACCATCTTCGTGTCCACAGGGAACAGGCGATGAAGATTCTTAGCAGTCAAACTCCCACTTTCATCACGACTGAGGATGCGATCACCGAAAAGCTTGCGCTCTGGATCTATGATACTCGCAATATGTTGCGCATATGCTCGGGTACCCATGGTGTAGATATGCAATTCAAAGAGCTCTGAGACATTTTGTAAGAATGACTCTAACCCTGGTCGTAGCTTGACATAATACCAACAACCGCGCATTCCCGGTCCATCGTCTACCAATTGAAATGCTCGAACATCACTTAAGGCCTCGTGGTTTGGATTATCCTTGTCTTGCATCCACTCTCCAACAGTTGGATCAACCGTGGCATGGATGATGGTCTGGTCAAGATCCACCACCAGAGAAAGCTTTCTATTTGACAGTAGCCGGCGTTTCGCATCTTCCTCCACTCGTGCAGCCTCCTTCTCGCTGACGGTTAGTGCGGTGTTGTCATGGACCATCTGAATCGGTGCGCGCATCGAGTCGGTCACCTCCGTGTTATATGTAGATCTGTAGTAGATGGCCAGGTTAGAGCTTATACGAGGTAGCATGGTAGCCATGATATCTTGCACTACTTACTCAGTCATGTCCTTGCCGCACTCCGCACATAGACCCCCAAACTGGACTTCGTGGGCACATGGCTCATCAATCTCAATGACCTCGACACTGCACCCAAGTCAGCAAATCATAACAATGCAGCCCCCTTCAAAGACGTGCTGTGGAAAGGCGACAAGGCTTACGGTTCATCGATGATATCCCCTTTTGCGATCTTCCACTGGACCACCTCACCATCAACAGTCGACTCGAACTTGGTCGGGAACCTGCGCTGGACCTCGATCTTGTTGCCCAGCCCATCACCCTCGGTGACGGTCGTTTGGTAAACATACCAGAACAGAGCCTCGTCCCGCTCCACCAAGTCGCCGGGCTGTTTCAGCAGCGAGGTGACGGTGATCGGGTAGTGGAGGCTGGGCGGTAAACGAAGAAGCATGCTCCTGTACGACTTGGCTCGTTTCTCTTTCTTTTATTGATTCAATATTCAATGAAGACCCCTACCTCTATTGACAGAGCAATTGAAAGAGGGGTAAGGTGCATGAATTGCGAGTAGAAACCCGGTCCCGGTAGCTATGGAGCCATACCCGACGCGCTTTAACTGCGGATCTGAGAACCGACAAGGGCGAGCTTGAATCGATCCTATGTGAAGCTCGATATTTCGTAGAGTGGATGATTCACAGCAAGAGCGACACGGATATGTTTAATGGGGTTCGCTGGGGTGGGATGTGGATTCAGGTAGCTCAGGTACGCAGGTGGTCGTCGCCACCAGCTGACGCGACTGGGAAACAACCAACAGATAATATCTACCGGGTAGGTAGGAGTAATAGGCAAATGCGCCACAACAAGCGCAAGAAAAAGATTAGTTGATCAGGGTTGAGATTGAGAGAAGGATGGATGGGGTCGGGGGGGGTGGAGGGATCGTGTGAGGAAAAGGTGATGATGAAAGAGAGAAGAAAAGGCGTGAGAAGTTAAGGTTAGCCTGCCAAGGCCCTTGACCTGTTCGACTGTTTATGAAGGTTGTTCGGGAGCCCGTGCGGGGCTAGACCCTCTTTTTGCATTTGTATCATTTATTGATTGGAAAGGCCTCTCATCCTTTTAGAAGTTCCGTGGTCTTCTCTTGTCTACCGGGGAAGAACCATGAATTGGTGAGATCGCTGCATTCTTGTCAGATCAATTTTCTCCGGTAAATACCATAGACTTTCTGTCAATGCCCAGAAAACAAAGAGAATCCCCAACGTCACGCTGCAGCCTACCAGTCTTAGCAGCTTGAAGTAGCACAACATCCCTCTGACATCTATTTGAGCCTCTTATGAGTCAAATGTGACGCTGTACGATGTGCTTGAAAAAAAAAAATGGGAGGGGGGGAACGTACCGTGCGGTCGTACTACTAGTAGTGAGCACAGCGGATATCCGTCCTTGACACAGTACCTATATAGAGAAGAGGTTCACGCCTTGAAAACAGGTACTAGAGAGATTAGAAGTTCCAAGCTATATTCCATATTTATTATATATTAGTGTATTATATATTAGTGTTAATTCTACCGCTTTTGCTCTACACAAGTGTACGTACATACGTGCGTGGTTGAGTGAGAATTCCCCAATGTAAAGGGCCGGGTTAAATTCCAGGAAGGTTGACTAGAATTGCCTTCCACAAATCTTGTTGGCTGATGGGGTGTCGGCATCCAAGTTAAAAACCTAAGACACTATTGGACGAAGCTTACTAGCTTGTATTGATCATCTCGACTGTTGGAGACGCACTGCAACACATATAGACAATTTCACAGTAAAGTTCGAAACATTTCCGTATAGTTGGACCATCTTTGGCGAGTATATCAAGGGGATACTTATACCGATCGATTAATGATAGGCTTAGATATGAAAGGCACTTGTATAAAGAATTAACGGCATCCAATTTGAATGTCATTAGAGTATAGCCAGAGACTGACTGCGTCACGAAAAACAATAACGAACAAGAAAGACAAAAGGTCAGAAGCGAACAACTCTTTGCCTAGGTTCCACAAAGGAGGGGAAAAAGGCCAACCAACTACTGAGGTGGGCTTTCATGTACCATTGTCTCTCATACACAACCAATCAGTGGGGACATGACATAGTAGACTAATCATTGTTCTACTTAGCCTTCGCCAGGCCGACGGCGCCGTTGCCGAGGTCATACACGCTGTACCACTTCCGGAGGAATGCATCACCCAAAATGGCCAAGGGGCCAACAGGTTCGGGGAAGTCCATGCCCATGAAAGAGCTAATGCAAGATCCCTGGACTTCTAGAGTGTAGTCGTAGGGTCCAATGGTGAAGTTGTGGCCACTCAAGGTAAAGGTGAGGTCAGGCAGGGAGCCACGCTTGTCACAGTCGACCGAGTATTGGCCGGTGAAGCCTTTCTTAGCACCGATCTCCTTGTTACTTCAAAGCCGAGTCAGTAATACTCTTAGGCATATGTAATTTACAGGCTCAACTTACATAAGCTCAGCAAGGGTGGTAGGCAGGGCAATGAGGGAAGTGCCAGTGTCAAGGATGACACCAGTATTGTCGAGCTCAGCGATACTGTCACCAAGGACAATGGCATCAAGATCAACCTCCCAGTAGGCTTTACGACGCAGAGGGATTTTGACCAGCTCGCCGGTGTAGTGGTTCTTATCAACACCACCAAATGTCGCCTCAGAGCTATCACCTTCCTTGTTTGCGTCCCCAAGGTAGAAGGCAAAGACCGGCTCATCAAGAAGCTTCTGGTCGAGCATGCTATAGAAGGGAGGAGGGATCTTGTTGACAGAGATCGTGTCAAATCCCAATCCAAGGATGCCATCGAAACGGCCGAAAGCGAAAGCAAGACCAGGTTCACTGGTCGCCTCAGCGAAGAGCTGATCCTTCACCTTAAGATCACCGATCTTGAGGGTGTCCTGAGAAACGAATCCACTCAGGCTACCAGAGCCGTACCTGATAGCGAATTCGCTGCCATTCTTCTGGTACGTAGACGACGAGGATGAGTCGTACTTGTTGTGCAGGTAACAGGCGATGGAGCCACACTCTGAGGAGGGAACCCAGAGGTTTGAGCTACCAGTGTCAAGGACAACCTTGAACTTCTGTGGAGGAGTACCGATTTCAATCTCGGAGAAGTCTTTTAGGGCATCTACGTGTCAGCGGAAGCTCCCCAGGTACAGTTAGGGTCTCGTACATTGTGCATTCAAGAAGTTGTCAACAAGAACATCATGACGTCCCAGATCATTGATCGGATTCTCGCTTAGTATCTCTTGTTGGATATTGGGACGAATACCCATGTACTTCTGGCCGAGGGCCTGCACATGGGCATCGATGTTGTGCAAGGTCTAAACATAATTTAGTTAGCAATCCGTACTGATAAGCTACAAAGGTAGCTTCAAACCGGTAGGTGGATTTTCGCATCGAGATGGGATAGGGGTGGTTGTACTCACAAACTGCTCAGACACTGGCACCTTGTTGAGCTTCAGCTTGTGAACCTCGGCGGAAGCACATCCCATCAGGAGGGAGGCTGTAACCAAGGTCGACCTCATGATGGAAGACAGCGGAAAGACGAAAGAAACGAATGGAATATGAAGAAAGCTAGCAATGACTCTATTGATACGGAACGATAGGAATGATGGATTATTACTCTATGGGGCTTTGGGGGGGAGGGATAGATGATAGAGAAAGGAAGGAGTAGAGTACCTTCTGGGGGAAGTAAGGTGATGCGGATGAGCGGTTGCGGAGCGACATGCCCTCAACCAATCATGAAGAAGGTGTGATGCGTCATTGGACGGGAGTGGAGATCACTTGATCTCCTTCTAGGCAATACCACCAGAAACTGTATCTTTGGATACCGAACCGGGGGAACCTGCCTAGGTTATTTTCATCAATCTTCCAGGAGAGGGAGAGTTTTTTTCTCTATTCTATTAACATCAATCTATCTTAGAGTGGATATACTATATATATCCTTGGACTGCTTTTCTTCCATGATGTTGTTCCATCCCAACCTGGTGGAAACTACTGCCGATGACGATGATGTAAGACCGCCGGGAGCTAGTTACCTATAGGTACGGTTGATAAGACGTACTGAATGATACAGTCCACGTACTACGGCCTATCTTTCCAATCTTAGCGGAGTGGACCCTACTATTAAATACAAACATCTAGTAATCTACACCGATAGGTAGCCGGAGAGCTGAACTCCAGTCACTACCGCTCGTTCGACCAAGTGAACGACGTTACATGTACTTTCGGTCAACACCCCAAAACATATCAATCATTTTCTTACATATGTAATAAGAGCCTAATTCCTGACGTTACAACTCATGACCAACCTTTCGCCATGGAATCCGGTATATCTAGCCATTACCTAATGCCAACCAAAATGCATACCCGGGTTTACCGGTAGAATTCAAGCCTACATATTGTTAGTCAGGTCGAATAGACAGGCCAGCGCCGTAAATAAACTGAGGAAACATACCTATCTGCTTCCTGACCGGACTTCACCTGGGCAGCATATGCATCCTCGAGATCAGATTGAATGATATTGTACCGGTTCTTCCGCACTGCTCGTAGACCAGCCTCCTGCATGATGGCGGCAATGACGGCACCAGACAAGGGCTCGTTACGCACAATCAGCGAGTCCAGGTCGACCTCGGGGGACAAGGACATTTTGGATGCGATAGTGGTAAAGATCAAACGACGCTCTCGCCGATCACGAAGGGATGGGAACTCGATCTTCCGGTCCAAACGACCGGGACGCAGCAAAGCTGGATCCAAAGTATCGGCTCGGTTGGTGGCCATGATGACCTTGACATTGCTCGATTGTTCAAAACCATCCATTTGGTTGAGAAGTTCCAAGAGAATACGTTGGACCTCACGATCCGCACCGGTTTGAGCGTCGAAACGTTTTGTGGCAATGGCGTCAATTTCATCAATGAAGATGATAGCCGGAGCATTTTCCCGAGCCATCCTAAACACATCGCGGACCATACGAGGACCTTCACCCAGATACTTCTGCACAAACTCGGATCCGTTTACTCGAATGAAGCTAGCGGTCGTGCTGTTCGCCACTGCCTTGACCAACATGGTCTTGCCTGTTCCGGGAGGGCCGTAAAGCAGAACACCCCGAGGAGGATCGATACCTACTATGGTAAGTAACACTGTAAAATCGCCAGATGGCCCGAGGGTATCTGCCCACCAATTTGTTTGTAAAGGTCAAAGTGCGTCAACGGCAATTCCACCGCCTCCCGGATCTCCTGCTTCTGCATATCCAAACCACCAACATCAGCATACGTGACATCTGGTTTCTCATTTTCACCCAGCATGGCAATAGACGAGTCGGCCTCTGGAGGCAGGATATCGACAAGGGCATTGGAGTGGCGATGCAGGGCGACCGAGGACGACGGCTTGAGCTTCTCACGGTCGAGCGTAGAGAGAATTCGGACGACATAATTCGAGCCGGTTGATGATTGCACAATCCCAGTACTGAATAGTATCACTTAGCAAGATTCCATCTATCGGATTCATTTTGGAACCGTACTTTTGGTCGATCGCTTCCATGAACTGGCCTATAACCAGGGGAACACTTTGTATCCGCTTGATTTCCTCCTGTGCACGGATAAGCTCCCTTTTCAAGCTCCTATGGTTCGAGAATGAAGTCAGTAGCGTCGCCCATATGATAGGAGGATGGAATTAGGTTACCTTTGCTCATCCTTGATGTACTCCTCCTGGAGTTGAATGTATCTATTGGGGCGTCAATATGAATTCCGGTGGTTGTTGAATGCCAACCTACTCTAGATGTCTCTGGAGTTTCTTCAGGGTGGCATATTCATCACCACTATCAGTCCCTGTACCTTCGATGGAGTCTATGTTGGGGATGGTATCCAATGGAGCCGGCTTGGTATGAGGCGTGACGTTGTTCGCCGGGTTCTCCACGGCGACGTCTCCCATGGTGAAAGTCTGACAGAGACGAAAAGCGGTAGCGTTCGCGGTAGAGTTGGAGGGTCGATAACAAGGGAGTACGGAGGCTGGCGAGGGGATCTAGGTGGGAAACTGAGCGGTCAGGGTTGCGTAGAAGGGAATCGGAGCTTTTGCTTTGATCATAACCAAACTGCCTCGACGTAGCTTACGGCTCGGGTCACGTGGGAGGGAGCTTGGCCCCAACTTTTAGTAGAAAGACTGTGGTACCCGAATGTGGCAACGCATCTGTGAGAAACAGATCGAATTTCCAATCACATCTTCTATTCATTTTCATGAGGAATTATGATATATGTGTATATGTATATATATGTTTGGCTTGAGTATCTTATTTGGCTATCAAAAATAAAAAATAATCCTGTTCGCTTCTCTAAATTGCAAATTTGTACTACACAGGCTATTTTGTTCATGATTCTACGGAGTGGTAGAAGTCGTTTCATGTTCTCAAACTTCATCGCGCCATGTATATTGTGGAAGGTTAATCCATTCCGATCGGGTAGTATCCCATAGATAGGTTAGTACTCTTTATTCTCTACGTAGCGGGTTTGCTATTATGCTAGTGCTGAGATGGTGTGTAACATTAAAAGATATATATATGGGGAGGGATGGCCGATGATCGCTCCGTTACTATTTTAGTGAACGGTTAATCCCTTCTACAACCAAGTATGTATCCAAAGGCTTGAAGAGACCGAATATCCTGTCGAACCAGACCAATCCTAGATCAAAATCAAACGGTCGTAGTGTTTCAACAACCATGGTGCTGTCTTGCGACCCCCCAAGTGCACACCACGATATTGATTCACATCTTCAGTACGAGCCAATCAATGTCTATTATAGTGGAGAACCGTGAGGACGTGGCAGGTGGGACAATGAATGGCCCCTGTCCGAAAAAGTAAAAAGGGAGAGAGAGAGCATGATCAATACATACCTAATTAGACGGATGCGTGCAAGGGCTGGGAGATAACGAGTGCCGTTGAGGTCGGCCGGTAAGAGTGTCCATCCATACCTTAGCTACTTAGATCGGGCGGATTTATTGGGTGGGCTTAGTACGGAGTAGCTGATGGAACACAGTTATAAGGGAATCTGGCGCCCTCGTCGTTCATTTTCCTGTCATAATGATTTCTTTCTCCTCTTTGATTGACATTTTATTTCCCTGTCTCTCTATCTCGCTTCCTTGCCTGTCTCACGCTCTATCTTTTCCTTAAAAGCCGGCTTTTTGGATTTTAGCTGACGCTTCTTCCCCCCAAACCCTCCATTGATACCCACATACGCATTCGTACAGGCAATTGAGGATGTGATTTTTGTTGCCAATGATACCCTCAAATCAACTGGAGACTGAACTACCTTGAGCATATTATATATGTATAAATCTACATAACATACAGTTTCGGTTTCTTTCGGCGGGTTATCATCATGCTCGCGTCGTTACTTTCTTGGACTAACCAGCAGGATCGAGGGCGTGTTAGTACTCCATGATCTTGGCTTAGTGTCTACGACCGAGTCCACCAACAACCATGTTTTTTCTTTGGACATACGGAAGAGAAAAGAGAAAGAGAACTTTCGGGATGAATGACAACAATCCGGGGGGAACAAGTAAAATACTACTAACACCAAGAAAGAGGAACAAAAAATGGCGACCTCTTGAAAGCTGGATGACCCAAAGGGGGATAGTGTGCATACCTGGGGGATCCACCGGGGTGGTGTTACCTAAGCCTAAGCGCAGCCTCTTTCTCGTCTTGCCGCCACTTTCCGCCTACGGGTTTCGCTCTTCCTTTTACCGCCCAATGCGAATGACAGCCTGCCTGAGACTTCTCCCTGTGTTCTGCTGCCCACTGGTAAAATAACTTACTGGAAAGTTATACGCCCAGTTTTCGTATGTACCATCCATCCCTCTGGTCTTATCCCGTTTTCTTGTCTTTTTAATCCCTTTGGACACTTGAGGCGCTCTCTCCACGCCTGTCTCCATTCCTGCCTTTCCTACCCCGTGCCTCCACTTTTCTTTCTTTCAACCGATCTTCCCTCCCTCCCCCAAGGCAGTAGGGGAATTAAAATTAAAAAGAAAATTCTAAATTAAAATACGACATTTCACTTTACTGCAATTATTGTTTAGGTACGCCTGTCATGCCGGTCCCTTCCCCCCGCTTGTCTTCAAGTTATTGGACTTGCACTTTTTTTTTTTGCCTATCACACGCTGCACCAACTGTGGCCACGCACTGCTACCCGCCTCTCCATTCTTCGGGTCTATCACACGCTACAACTGATAGTTCTTGATTGATTGATGGCTTATTCCTTTTTTATTTGGTTTATTTTCTTTATTGTTATTTTTTTATACTCCTGTATTAGCCTAGAAGCTATCTCCACCCCCTGCCATTTGCTAATGGTTTTTTGTCTGCCAGTCCGCTCTCACACCCAAGGTACTTTTTCTGCCTGCGGTGCCCATGGTCCCGTGACTTCACATCCTCGCAACCTCTCTCAGGCCTTCCAACCGCTACCATTTCGGGACCGGCTTTCCATCCTCCGCTTGTGAGTCGGCATTTTAGTTGTCCAGCCTTGTCGGTATGTACATCGTCGCTGTCCCTTTGTCTACAAAGAAACAGTTCCCTTCCCCTGTCTACCCTTCCCATCCCTTATTCCACTTATATGTCGTCTGGACCGTGCTGTGTTCGGTGCCGCGGACTAAAGCGCGACTTGCCTCACACTCCGACTTGACGCGTCTAGAGCCTTTCAATGGCGAAATATCGATTTGGAGCCAGTCATCTATCCGTTTAGAGCCATGACAGCTTCGACATTGCATTCTTTGTCGATGCTTATTGATGATTGAAGTAATTCCTTTTGATGTGTCATAAATTCTGACAGCTTTCATCTTGCAGATGGGTTGGTAAAACCACACGACATGAATGCCTGGCTAGCCGACGCCTCGAATCTCCCAAGCCATGATAATGGTGGCTTCCACCAGGCGACTATCGATCCTTCCACAGCGTTCCTTCATGCGTCTCCCACTCCCGACCCCAACCAATTCCAGCGCATGTTCAATGGCGTCCCGCGAAATGCTTCACCTGGTTTTCACAACCCAAACCAGGTGATTCCATCCAAGCGACCACGTCCCGAGGATGGCATTTCAATGTCGCCCCGACAAGCACCAGGGGGACTAGCTGCGTCGCGATCGCAGACGCCTCACCAAGTGCCCTTCCCAGGATACCAAGGACCGGCAAATGGCGCTACACAGTTCGCCCCGCATCCGGCTCAGTATCAGCACCTCCAACAGGGAGCCTCGCCCAATGTTACTCAGTCACCGATTATCCAAGATTTTGATCAGCATGGCGTACAGAGAATGGGAACAGCCTCCCCTAGTCCGTTTTCTCCTGCTGGCCCTCATGTTGGACCCCACGTATCACCGTCGCAGTCAGACCATCCAAGTAGAGTCAACACTCCGCAGAATAACTCCTTCATTCCCGGCCAACCATTCCACCAGGGTATGGCAGCGCAATTCTCTCCTGCAACCACGATGACTTCCGCCGCTGTGCAAGCTCCCATGCAGGCGCATTTTAGCGGCGTCCCTCAGGGATACCAGGCAATGGCTGCCCAGCAGCAACAGCAGCAGCAGCAGCAACAACAACAACAACAGCAGCAGCAGCAGCAGCGAATACACGCTATGCAGATGCAAAACCAAGGCCGTCCGATAAGTATGAATCCGGCTCTGGCAGGACGCCCCGTAGCAGCTGGTATGAACGCCATGGCCAACCCTCAACAAATGGCGGCCATTAGGCAGATGCAACAAACGATGGCGAAACCTCCCAACCCGGAAGGCTTCATGAGGTCGTTGCATAAATTCATGATGTCACGAAATCTGCCTCTGGACCCAAATCCCATTGTCTGCGGGCGCCCAATTAATTTGGTCCAGCTTTATGCTACCGTTATGAAACTAGGCGGATCAAAAAAGATCAACGCTACAAATATGTGGCCGGTAATATCTCAACAGCTTCAGTATCCTCCGATGCAGTTTCCAATGGCTGCTCAAGAGATTCGGGATCATTACCAGCGGAATCTGGCTGCTTATGAACAGGCTTTCCTTAGCACGCAACAGAAGCAGTTTGCAGACCAGATGCAGCAGAATTCGCTGCCACGACAACCTAGTGACCCCTCAGGCATGCAGTTCCAGTCACCCAATATAAAACAGAACCAAAGTTTCGAGGCCTCACAGCAACTTGGACACACATCTCCTAGTAATGCGTCAGTGTCAAGCAATATTCCAAATAATGTGCCAAATGGGTTCGCCACCCCAACGCCGGTGAAGGTGCCGAATAAGCAACAACAGCATCAGCATAGACTCAGCGTTTCCCGCCAATCTCAACCGCCTACAACCCCCCACGACCCTACTGGGCAACTATCGGGTCAGTCACCTGCGCCATCTGCCAAAGGCCCAGGGTCAGTGTCTGGAAAGGTTTCTGATCAGATTGACCAGAACCCTGACCAGCCTCTAAAACATCCCATCGAGGACCCCTTCAAACCTCTGGTCTTGCCCGAGAGTAGTCTTCATGGTCCAGTCGCGGTGGATGAAATTTATCAACTGAGTGAAGAGATCTCGAGATTCAAGCCAAATGTTCCTGCCTTTTCTGAACTTGGTGTAATTGATATACACGCACTCACGATGAGCATTAAGTCAGGGATTCATGCGGAGATGCGCCTGGCACTAGATACCCTTGCGACTATCTCGTGTGAACCTGCAATCCAAATCTCACTGGATAACTGTGAGGATTTGGTCGACAGCTTGGTCGAATGTGCAGAGGAGCAAGCTGAGTTTCTCGCTGAACATGCTGCTGAGGTGTCGGATGTTATGCTTCTCCCCTCGTATGAGGAGATCACTCGTGGTTGTCAGTCCGAGTGGACGTCACTGGCCGATGTCCCCGAATTTGGGAGTCTGGACTATGATCTAGACCGAGCTGTTGATAGACTCATCTGCATCACAACAATACTGCGCAACTTTTCATTTACTGAGTCGAATTTCGGGGTACTTTCAACGTCACCCGTAGTTCAGTTTATCTCCACCATCATCCGCTATTTGGGAACTCGGAACATGCTCTTACGAAATAATCAAAATACCTTGGATTTCATGAAGGATACAGTCATATATCTGAGTAACCTGGCTCACACCATCCAATTGCCAAGCAAAGAAGAAGCTCTCTCCCTCCTACATTTCCTCCTGTCATTTGCACCATTTCCCGGTCCGAACCAAGGACCGGATGGCGTTATGTTCACTGCATACAGTGCCACTGTTCATAAGTATACACCGGCAGCGGTGGACAGCTTAGCCAAGCTTTTGGCGCGCGACGAACCTAACCGGACGTTTTTCAAGGCAATCTTCTCTGGGGACGGAAGTGGTGTCCCTCAGCAAGAGCTGCTTACTCGTTCCTTTGGCCTTGCTATATGCCCGGTTCCTGATCAGCCTCGGAAGCCCTTGGCTATAGCTGATGCCCGCAAAGTTTTCCTTATGCAAGGATTGTTAGCTGCCGATATTCTTTCGGGGTTTGCAGATGGTAACCTGGCAAAATCATGGCTTGAATCAGTTGACGGATTCGCCATCCATCTTCTCCGACTTTCCTGCCTCTTGAGCACAGAGCGTGTTCCTCCTACCAACACCAACCCCCGTCAGTCACATGCTGCTAGAGGGCAGGCTGAGGCAGAAGCAGCTGCTTATAGTTCCATCATTAACCGAGGATTGGCCATTCTCAGGCGACTAGCCGAGAAGTCTAAACACGCCGACTCGGACTCGGCGCTGCGATTTCCGTCTGGAATAATCCCGAAGAAAGAGAGCCTACTCGGGGCATTACTCATGCACAATGTGGATCCTGGAGTCGTGCGGCAACTGATAACGTATGCGCGACTTGCGGAATGATCTGGGCTCGGGATATGTGGTGTGCGGTTGGTTTTCCTTTTGGTTATTTATAGCGTGGGTGAATATCTAGCATCACTTTCAAATATGTCACCTTGATGTTTACTTCTGTCATGTCTTCTATTGAGTAAACCATTTATCCTTGTGTTTTTTTTTTCTGTCTGGCGCCGGTGGAAAGATACGTGAGGCGTGACCTTTTGATATGTGTATCTCTGCTTATCGCTGTACAATGCTCAATACCCTCGGGCGAAAGATCATGCATGATGTCTCAATGGGTAAATTCATTTCATGGTCATTTTATCTTACGATGTTGGCCAGTCATTGGGTTCCATTTACGGACCTGGCTATTCTCTTGTTGTGTAGAAAACATTGTTCTGGAAGTGGATGGTGAGCTTTGTAAAATGCCCTTGTAAATGCAAGTTATAGGACATCAGGTCGTACTTAGTTCCATGCCCCCTGCATGGTGCAGCATATTCGCTGATTAAGAAAGAGCTTTTCCCTTTATTTGCATGATAAAGAAACAAAAAAAAAAATAGAGCGTCGTCTCAAGTGTCTATCAAGACATATTCAGATTCAGTGCCTAGACCTAATTATTCTGTCTGCGCATGCTATACTCTGCCCACGAGAGTAGTCATAGGAATTAGCGCAAAAGCAACCGTGAAGTCATTGAAATATACAAAGATACAGAAAAGTGGCATGGAGAGGTGAGATCGGGAAGGAAGAAAATGGCAAGAAACATGCCAGAATACAAACCGAACGTCCGACGACACAAATAAAACTGAAAATGCGACAGAACACCCCGCATAGAGAATAATACAAGGAAAATAAACCTAGGTTAAAGGAAACAGAAAGAGATGCAGTAGAAAGTAAAAGGAAAACAACCTCTGCCGATCATCAGCAAATACCTTAATCAGCCCAGGGGTTGCTGTCTGTCTTCTCTCCGATCTGCTTCCTCTCCCACTCATGCATGATTGTTTTCGGATGCCTTAATACGACTTCAACATAGAGACCCTGCTTTAAACTTTCGCCTGGAAGATGATTGGAGATCGATGATCGAGCGGATGGTGGAGGAAGATGGAGAGCAACGAGTCAATACTCATATCTAGGGCTTTTCTTGTTCTTCATCTTTTAAAAATTACGTTCCAGGAGGAATTTTTGAATTTCGGGCTTTCGCCAACCCTATAGCGAGCAAGGTTAGCATCATACGATGCTCCCGTTAGGGAGCAAATGACCAAAGCGTACCTTAACAATGATGTGTCCATTTAGACGGTTGATTGTGATGTCTGAACTCTTGGGGGTGCGAGGTTCACCGGATTCAAGACCCAAGTATTGCGCAAGATCGTTTCTCAAAGCATCCAGGTCACCCTCGGTCTTCTGTATCTTGGTTTGCTGCTTTGTACCGCCGGCCTTGGTGACCAGGTATACCGGGAGTTGGTTCGAGGCAGTGCGACGAATGAAATAAGGAAGATTTGTGAGTTGCAAAGTGGCCGATGCTGGGGTTGCTGAAGGAGCGTTCTCCCTCAGGGTCTGTGACTGCCGTTTTAATTGTACCAGGAAAGTCCGACATTGCTGCGTATGGACTGCGGAGCGGGAATTGGTGCGTTGGAGGGATCGGAGGGAATATTCTGAAGCGAATCAGTTAGATATATCCCGTTCTCCTTGCTCATAGGCCAATTTTCTCTTTTGTTTCCCCCTTCTTTCTATGATAGGATAGCTTGTCCATCGGGCAAGGAGTGGAATCGGCGGAAACCATGTACCACTTACGAGAGTTGATCAGTCTAGTGGATTGAGATAGTGTAGATAATGAGCTACATGTTCTCGAAGTAGAAGCAACGGACTGTGAAGCGTTTTGGAGGTAGGTAGGTAGAGTCGTCGACTGCCTGCGAATGGCCGAGCAGACTGGACGAGCCTGCAGGAGAGATGCCATCTGGTGAGGGTTCTATGGAAGGGGAAGAGGAACAGGAGGATTGATCCAACACAACGGGACAGGAAATACAACACCTAAACACCCTAACGTTGGAGGGCAAGCAGCTGTCAAGAGGAGGAATCGAATGTCTTCCGATCTTTGCATGAAAAGCGATTTCTTGCGCGGAGACCGCCGCTAGCCCCAACGCGGCCTAGCGCGGCCGCCAGCCCTCCCGCCCACACTTTTCGCCAGCGCAAAAGAAGTGAAAGAGAACGCCGCACACTGACTTCAAGTCTTGTTGCTTCCCGGTCCACCTCCACTTCTTTCCCCCTCCTTTTTTTTTTTTTACTCCCCCCTCTCCTCCTTACCTTCTTCTTCGAGACGCTGCCTCCCCGTCAGTTGTTCAACATGGCAGCTAACGTACCCCCCTCCGCAGAGACTTTGCTCAGCGGTGCCGCCGCTCACCCCCCCAAGACCGCTGAAGAGATCGCCAATCAGTATGACCTACTACCCAAGTTGATCCCTTTCCTCGACCGTCATCTTGTTTTCCCTTTGCTTGAATTCAGCTCCGGGCAGGACGATGACAAGGAGATTGTGCGGGCGAAGTATGAGTTGCTGAAGCATACGAACATGACCGACTATGTCGCCAACCTGTGGAAGGAAATCAACAACTCCGATACCATTCCCGACGAATTTGTCAAGAAGAGGGAGGAAGTTCTCGCTAAATTGCAACACTACCAGGAGGAGAGCGCCAAGATCACCGAACTGCTGCAGGATGAGGATGTCGTCGGCAACCTGCGGAGTGACAAGGCTGCGAACTTGAAATTCCTTGAGGAACAACACGGGGTTACCACTGAGATGGTCAATAGCCTCTTCGACTACGGACGCTTCCAGTACAGTTGCGGTAGCTACGGTAATGCCGCCGAACTGCTGTATCAGTTCCGTGTCCTTTCCACCGACAATGACAAGGTTGCCTCGGCCACATGGGGTAAGCTTGCCTCCGAGATTCTGACCACCAGCTGGGAGGCTGCCATGGAGGAAGTCCAGAAGGTCAAGGATTCGATTGAAACCCGGCTATTCAACAATCCCCTGGGTCAGCTGCAGAACCGCTCCTGGTTGATCCACTGGTCTCTGTTCCCCTTCTTCAACCACGACCCCGCCCGCGATGTTCTGACCGACCTTTTCTTCTCTCCTGCCTATATCAACACCATTCAGACCCACTGCCCTTGGATTTTGCGGTACCTTGCTGCGGCTGTTATCACCAACCGCAGCCGTGCACACAAGAACAGCAGTCTCTACCAGAAGCAGCTGAAGGACCTGATCCGGGTGGTCCGCCAGGAGGGCTACGAATACACCGACCCTATCACCGACTTTGTTAAGGCTTTGTACGTCGATTTTGATTTCGAGGAGGCTCAGAGGAAGCTGGGTGAGGCTGAGGATGTGTTGCGGAGCGATTTCTTCCTTGTCTCTGCGGCCGATGCCTTCGTGGAGGCTGCCCGTCACCTTATCTCCGAGAGCTACTGCAAGATCCACCAACGGATTGATATCAAGTACGTTACTGAGAACGGGCATTGGATTTTAGATGATAGAAAGGAAACTAACGTGATGCAGGGACCTCTCCACCCGTCTCGGTCTGAACCAGGATGAGGGCGAGAAGTGGATTGTTAACCTCATTCGCGACACCAGGGTCGATGCCAAGATCGACTACAAGGAAGGCACAGTGATCATGAACCACCCCCCTCAGTCGGTGTATCAACAGGTCATTGAGAGGACCAAGGGCGCCTTCTTCCGGACACAAGTCTTAAGGTTCGTCCACGCTTTTCGTACATTTTTACCTTGTTGACCGGGCCACTGACTTTGACGTTAATTTAGCTCGGCCGTCGCAAAATAAAATAAAAAAACCCTTACTAAGCTTTAGAACAAGGATTCGTCTTTTACCGTTCTCTTGTTGGTTCTGTTCATGTTAGTATTCCCCCGCGGCCTGCGGGTTTGTTGAGTGATGGGACCAAGCAGAGTGGCATCAGGCTGGCGTTCAGGTGGTCCACTTTTCATGTTCTCTTTCTTTTCCTTCCACTTGTCTTTTAATCTCTTGCACCGATGTAGTTGCTGGGCACCTCCTGTCGTGACCTTTGTTATGAAACTCCGATTGAAAGATCATCGGTTAAACCTTTACATACCAGGGGAGCTTTAAAACGCGGAAAGGAGAAAAAAGGAGAGAAGCGGCAAACACAGAAGGGGAAAAAAAGAAAGAAGGGAAGGAAGAACGAGCAGTACAGTATTCTTCTTTCTTTTCATTGATGGGGGGGCGGGGTAACGGACTGATCCTCCTTTTTCTTAATTTTTTTTCTTTGCATGTTTTCCTACGATATAAAATCTGCTTCCATGTGATTGATCTATGCTGTTACGAATGATCTATAGAGACGAGTGGAATTATAATCCTGTGGTTTTGATTCATCGGTCTAGATCGTCCCTCTTTTCTCCAGTAGTGTCTATCGGTAAGAGTGAGGTGGTCTACATCGGAAGCCCTAACATCTAGCTCACTGGATCTTTGAGAACCATCCATCCTACATAGAGATAATGTACCAACCCAGTTGAAGTGGTTCACGTGGATGTAAGGTTATCACCTTTTGTTTGTTTTTTAAACCAAAATTGAAAGGACAGAGCCTGTTATCTATGAGAAAGATCTAAACTGAAAAGCTGAACTAGTAGATATGCGAAGGTATGAGTAAATCCTACGTAAATTCAAGCAGTGAAACATAGGAAAAGCCGATGCATGGACGACGAAGATCAGCATCCCGTCCCGTTCCCCTTTGCATACAACCGAGGCCATGGACAGAGTGAGGTATGGTTATCCGATAGACATATAGCGTGATTTTTGATGACAATAGAGATAGTAAACAGTCATTCTAATCTCATCAAAGAGTACGGTGGTGGCATAAAACGCGAGACGCTCGAAAAGCAATTAAAGATATCTCTTTTGCATGACATAAACAGCAAATACTTTTCTTTCTTTTTTCTTTGTCCCTCTTTCTTTTCTAATGAGTGCCTTGGTGGATTACCGACCACGTCGAGTTTCACACTCAAGCGGACGTCTGCGTTGACCTGAGGGTCGAACGGGCACGATCTCGTTGATATAGGGTTCGGCATTCCTAGGGAACCCGTCGACTGTGGAATCGCTCGCCATTCGAAGAGACTCTTGTCGTTCATATTCACGTGACATGGCTGCAAGGTCATCGATTTGTTCCTGTTTGAAGGGTCAGTGATGTGGTCACGAGATCAAGATGAAGGGACACGGACCCTCGTTAGGGGTACACCGACTATAAGATAACCCTCGCGGCCCTTTGGTTTCAGATTCAGTTGTTAGGGTCATCGGCCTCATGTCTTGTGCTGGAGTCGTGGTGGTGAATGTACCTGATATGTATATGGCCTGACAGATGCTGCTGGTCCTAGGAAGTATTGAATGTGACCGAGGACGATATGTCGTGATAGACCGTATCCTGGTAACCAATACTGCTGAACTTGAGACATCCTCATTGATATACTCCTTGTCTGGGGTGGAGTGGTATATGTGTAAGTATGTCTGATGGGAGTTGAGCTGAGTCGTCTGCGATGATGATGACGACGACTTCCAATATCTACGAGGTACTTAGGGTTAAAAACATCCAACATAATGCCCACCCTGCAAGGGATACCAAGTGGACAAAGTATGAGATCCTAAGCTTTATGTACTGTGTACGGAGTATATGTCGTTTAAAATGTGGAAACGCCGAGAAATGCTATACTAGCCAATAACCTAGGTAAGGAGATCAGCCAAAGAGAAAACCTCCAGACTAGATCGCACTTACGCAACTCAGGAAGCCATCATGAGTTTTGTAAACAATAAAAAAGAAAAAAGAAAAGGGCCACGGTTGAGAGGTCACTTCACCTGTTGCTGATGTCGGATTTCGGGAAACCGCCTCACTCTTTTATCCAACCCATTTCGCCGGGAAAAGTGAGGCTTAACCTTCACCAAATTTAACGCCATACACAAATAGAGCAGACCTCCATCAACGCCACTAGTTCCGGATTTGTTGCGCCTAGGCTTTTTACTCCTGTTCGTCTGGATTCCCTGCCAAGTCTGCAGGGAATATGCACCATCCAAGTCGGTCTGTTTTCGGGCATGATACCGTGGCTCCACGGACTGGGTAAGTATTCAAGGGGTTGTGTCCGTGACCGTCTGCAAGTTCTGTAGATCCATCAGACCAGGACAAGTTTATTACGGCTCAGAGTTTCTTGCATGACTAGCATAGAAGACCCTGGCCAGGGGATGACACCTGCATGAAACACAAGTCGTACCCAAAGTTCTCGTGTGTACAATCCGAAGAATTTGGCTTCTGTGATCATCGAAACTTCTAGGGAAATATGTCCCCGTGATGGTACATGAGACGAGCTGTCAGATCTAGGCGCGAATTCCCACCCCCGATCTGGACATGATGTCTGCACAAGTTCTTTTCAGGCGAATGCTTCATGTCGCGGTCTTCTTGGAAGATAAAGTTTGGTGAATCCATTCACAATAGAAGGAAGGTTTCTACCAAGCAATTCAAATGACTAGTCAGCTACGGTCAAGATTATTCTCGATCGTCAGACAAGCTACGACGCGCTGGCAGTGACTTACATGTCCCTAGCTTTCTCTGGAACCCACGGAGGAAATATTGACGCTTTGGAACTGGGCTAATAGACACCTAGCTGTGACTGGACTGCCCGCTTGGAGAATTTACGATATTTGGTCTGGAACCACGTTCACTAGGAATGCCCTCATGCATGAAAACAGCTACATGACCTTGACACGGAGTATCCTAGCATGGCCGGCCTCGTTGTGGGTTAAATGTCGTTTGCTTTTCTAAATGATCTCGATCACCAAGCGAAATACCACAGGGCGAGGCTGTGGTGCTGTGCTGTACCAAGGATGCGACCGATACAAGTGATCCACAGCGGTATAACAAGCATATACCCATCTAGCTGTTGTGATGGATCAGCATATTTGTGCAAGAACTATGACTAGAAAGGCAAGTCATCGTTCATTTGGCTGGTAGGCGATGAACGAGTTTTTGTTAAGCTCAGATGAATTGGCCCACCATTGAAGTGTCTTTTAGTGAGCGTTAAGCTCGGGATGGCCTTCAAAGGACACTTGACGGAAGCATGGAGTCGTTGCAGCGTATTCCTTGTTTGATATACTCGGCATGCCTATAATCTCGCGTTTTCAATTAGCCGAGTGTCTGTATATGGCCAAAAAAAGAAAAAAAGGAAAGAAAGAAAAATGTCCTTCATTAGTCAAGGCAGTTTTCCAGGAAGAAATGAAGCTAGTCCCATAGCTAGAAGTGAGGCATTTGGATCATCCTGAAACCCGAGACTCTCTGAACGGGAAAGGCAGCATGTGGAGAAGACCATGTATATGCACAACTGAGACTCCAGCCTATCGATCTGCTCATGAGCGAACGATGGTTGAGCGGGAACTTTCATAAAGCTTTATAAAGACCCACATCTTGTAACCACTTCATTGTGTTAAGCTCTCCTTGCCCGAAGGAGGCGGAAGTGAGGCGAGCGAGACGATCGTTGATGGGGAAGCAATGGTAAAAGAAAGCGGGAAATAGAGAAGAGAAAAAAAACCTCATAACCAAATTGCTCTAGATTTTAATGTGCAAGGCATAGGTATTGTGTGGATCCAACCATCAAAACGCTTGGTGCATTACTGTCTATTTCTTTCTCATAACTCATCCCAATGGTAACAATTCGCCGAAAACCTCACGACGAAACTATGCCACAATGCCACGGAGCTTCTTTACTGAGGGGGAACATAGGGGTGAATAAGCATGTTGCTGAATCTGAAGATAGTTAGTACTGAAGTGATCTTGTAACCAGTGGGTTACGGGAACTGACTTTTCGAGTTTCTCCTTGCCTCTGACTTCTTCCACTAGTAATGGCATCCGGACGACGTTGAAGTCCTCATAGAGCTCTTCGATCTGCTCAAGGTACTTCTTCTGCATTTTTCTCCGTGCATTGCACTGGTCGCACTGACTACCTTCCTTGGGAAACAAGAGCTGATTGACAACGATAGCGTGTGTATCAATGTTGTAGCTTGTCAGCTCCTGGATCATACGTTCAGTCTCATACAGAGACAAGAACTCAGCGATACAAACACACACAAAGGTGGTCATATCGGGGTTCTTAAATTGAGTGTTGACCTCGCTGATAGTCTCCCTGAGAGACTCCATCTTCTGCAAAAGCTCGTCAATGTTCTGACCACCTGGCAAGCCACCGCGGGAGCCAAGGATCGAGTTCAACATCGGTCCGAACTGGGACGACAACTGCGATAGCTTCGCAAGAGCCTTTTCGAGCACAGTAGGGAATTGAAGGAAGCGCAAAGTGTGGCCGGTGGGAGCAGTGTCAAAGACAATAACCTCATATGACAAGGACTTGACTTGCTTCAAAACCTCCGCAAAAGACATGGCTTCGTCGACACCGGGGATCTGATATGGTTAGTTCAGACAAAGCTTAGATATTCGGCAGTTCTTGACCAAACGTACGCTGAATGCCAGATCTTGCATCATGTTCCCAACGCCCAATCCAGCCATCGGGTCGTCACCCTGCCCTTCGCCGCTGGCCAGCAGGTCCTGAATGCTACCATTGGGATCAATCTCCATAGCACTGAGGTTGGTGTATCCGTCGACTAGTCGAGCCTCCTTTCCAAACTTTTGCCCAAATGCGTCACTCAGGTTGTGTGCAGGGTCGGTCGAGATGAGTAAGACTGACTTGCGAGCCTTGGCCAGCTGGATCGCGAGAGAACAAGATGTAGTTGTTTTACCCACACCTCCTTTACCACCAACGAAGATCCAGCGCAGGGTTTTCTGGTCGATAATCGTCTGGAGCGAAGGCTCCATGAGATCGTCGGCCTGTACGACGGCGGTAGAAGACATCTTGGAAGCTGGTGTGAATTAACTCGGATCCGTAAGATGGGTGACTAAGTTTCAATGGTCTGGAGAGAGATCAAAGGTGAGCCGTGACTCTTGAAGGACAATGATGGATGTTGAGTTTACCACGGAGGTTGGTTTCCCCGCAAGACCCAAAACTTTTTGACGGCGGCGGTCGAAGCTTCCGGAAGATAGTTGGAACAGTGTCAGCAACAACGCTGTTGAAAATTTTAAGGGACAAGTTCGGGTGTAAGATTAATCCCTGTATAGGGTGCTTTATCTCCTATGGCAGCCAGAGGCCAAAAGAAGCAATTCCCCGTTATTTGATGTCGGGGCCCAAGTGGCACGTGCGGAAAGAAACCTTTACGGCCTGAGGCTCCAATTTATTTATCGTGACATGACATGATGTTTGACCAGCTTGATAGATCTTATTCCGAAAGTATCCCTCCCCAAGGTGGATATTAATTCTTCCATGGCATTGCACTCGGGATAGAAAATATTATATCTCAAAAATTTGACAATGTGAACGTCGAATATCACCTATGCCGCCCCACTGAAGGTATACTCCGGAATGGTCCATCAAACTTGTCGGTGGTCTCCGATGCATGAAGAGCGGAGATACAAAAACCCTATAGGTCTACATATAAGGGACAAAAAAAAAAGGAAAGATATATTTCCCTACGACTTTTATTCTCCTACCATTGCCTCCGCTCTCTCTCCTGTACTTTTTTTTCCCCTTCTCCCTTGATGGACTTGAGATTGAGTGACCAATTGGGCAGAACCAAAGACCGACTTAGCCTTTATCAACAGCAGCTTCGTTCAGTACCCGAGTCTTCCATAGCTGTCAGCAACTTGATCACTATAAAAGAACCAGCGCCAATGTCTCGCGACCCTATTACCTGCCATGTCTTGAATACTCTGTCGGGTACCCCGGCGGCCAATCTACCCGTGACGCTGACCCTCTTGTCAGCTCCTTCGAGCAGTCAAAGTCCCATCAGCTTCAGAGCAACTACCGACGCAGATGGACGAGTCAAGAACTGGACGCCTGTGACGACTGCCTCCCCTCCCGTTCCTGCTATACTCTCTTCCCTCCCGGCGGCGGACAGCAAAACGCACTGGTCAGTACGGTTCGAAGTTGGACCCTGGTATGAAGCGCAAGGGGTTGAGAGTTTCTGGCCGGAGGTGGAGGTGAAATTCACGGTGAAGGGGCGTGGACAGGAAGGCGAGGAGGGGTGGCGGCATTATCATGTGCCAGTACTTCTAGGACCCTGGAATTACTCAACCTATCGCGGATCGTGAGGCTATCGATAAAGCGCCTGAGGGATCTTATCACTGTTTGATTACTGTGGAGGTATGGGCTGCCGTATGACGTATATGGATGTCATGAATCGAGAGCCTCAAGTATGTTGAAAGTGTCAATGCGTCAAGTTTATTCTTTCCATGTCTTTTCAACCTCAATCACATCTCCTTCAATGTCTGCCCACCCCAACTGATTCCACCTCTCCGGTCGCTCCAATGCGTCCACAAAATGCTTCAACGCTAGAATTAACTGTGATGCCCATCTTTGTGGACTCACGCCCCCAATGCCCGTAGCCAGCGGGGTCATTAATATACTATCAATCCTGTCCTCGGACCTGTCCCGGTTCCAGCCTTCCAACTGACATAGTAAACTCCACACACACTCGTATACTACTTCGCGGTCCCAAGAGACTTTATTTGGGGATCTCATGGTCGGACAAATGGCTACCCATTTACAACCCCAAACATTCGTCCCTTCCATATCTTTGGGGAAAGGGACCAGTGTGCAAGATCCTGGCGGCGCAAAGCCTCTCCATTTCTCGTAAAGCACTGTTTGTGCGGCTCGCGTCAGGGTGTCATACGGATGATGTGGACGGCAGAATTTCCGCGAAATGGCATCGTCGAAGGCACCATCCAGGCGGCCATAGGAATTGGCTGGTGAGACAACTAGTTGGAACTTGGTGGTGGAGGGGACCGCATGGAGTCCGAAGTTGAGCACAGTGAATTTGATCTTGGGATTCTCGGCAAAGGACGGCCAGTGAATTGGGAGGGCTTCATTGAATGCCGTTATGAACTTGTCCTCCATACAAAGCAGGGTGATTTCTGGGATATCTTGTAATTTCGCCATTTTGGGAGAGGACTTTCCTCCCCTTGGATATTATATATCTATCACACTGAGAAAAACGATCAAAATCCTGTTGTGGGAGGATACAACATAGCCCCCCGTCTTATACTGGTGTTGAACTACGTAGTACGAAGTGTGAGCCTGCCACGAGGCTGAATTGAGAGGAAAATGGCTGCCTGAATCATCTCCGCTCAGGCAGCTTTTACTGTACGAATTGGGAACCATCCTGAGTTGGAATCTATCAGTCCATATGTGCTCATCAACAATGGGTAGACAAGGATGGAGGGATCGGTAAACCACGGGTTTTACTTCTCCCATATTAAATCCTAAAGACGATAAATGACTCAGGCAATCCCCCCCAAAGTTATGCATAATATTTAACATTCGCTTTATCAGTCAGCAGGGATCGTGTATGGCCAACTGGACTGTAAATGCAGCAATACCCATAGATTGACGGGTACTACTGCCAGTTGGTCCAGGGGAGGGGGGAAGGAGTCGTAGCAAACAATTGACACATCTTGGACTGTGTTGAATGGGGTGGAGGCAACGGTGCTTTGTCTAGATTGTGAGTGGCAAGCCCAGAAATTCGACCATTTTCGTCTGGCGCACCAATGAGATTAAGCGAATCTTGGTCACGTGATACTAACCCACGGGACGAAATGTGGCCGTAGCATTGCGTCATCACCAGGGGTTCCAATCAAGACATCCAGGTGTCATTCTCCGGAGCGCGAGAACCCCCTGAGAGAGGTTTTCGACCACATCAATTCCTTGTTTCAGATCAAATCTGCTGATTGAGGGCCTGCCAGTGACCATCTCATCGCATCCATCGCTTGTTAGGGTTCGATCATTGATCGGACGGGGAATACTCACCGCCCTGCAGGAGAACAAAACATGGCGCGAAATGTGATTCGCTGTTCAGATTCTACGGCAGATCCTACCGGGTACTACTAGTAGTCATAAGAGTTTTGGTCTCTGGGGAGGTTAGGTGAGATGGAATTTTCTTCGTTCACTTTCTGGCGTGGGGCTCGGGATCAGGCCCGTGAGTGGCTGGGTATAGTGGAGCCGCCACCCGGCTGGTCCGACAAAGGAAAAGAAATCTTTGGAAATTCCTGTCGTCGTCACCGTGACTTCATCTCATACCTTGACTCTTTTTTTTTTGTACTATTTTCCACCAACCCCCCTTCCCGTTTATAGTTAATATTTCATAGGATCTGGTTTGTTCTTCCCGTCTAGATCTGGACTGGATTCTTGATATTGGTTCTCCCTTTCTCTCTTTTCTTTTTCTTTTCTTTTCTTTTTTTTTTTTTTTTAGATTGACATCCTCCCCTCCTATTGGAATATCCCTGGATTGTTGAAACATTCCTGTGAATCTCCAAGTGACGGGTGTCCGTTTTGAGTTGGCCTATCGTTTCCGCCCTCACCATCATTCGTATTGGTCAAAAAGTATTGCCGAGAGCCCCACTCTGTCTCCAAGTTCTTGTTGCAAGTCCTGTCCTGTTTGTAGTAGTAGTACTCCGTAAGGGTCGTTCGACTGCATAATTCGTTGCTTGATCGTTGTTCAATTTTTTTATTTCTTTTTTGGTCCCCTTCCTGTAAGGTCGGTCCGTTTCGCTTCTTAGTTTCTCCCTTTCCCCTCCTATCATCTTGTCTATCAAGATTTTGGATTAGAAATCAACGAGAAGGCAAAATAAATAAATTAAAATAAACAGATAAATACATAAATACCATATATAATAAAACCGAAAAGGATGAAATTAAAGAAAAGAAAAAGGGAGATAAGATAAGAAGAAAGGAAAGGAAGCAAGCAACCCCGGACCTTCTTGAGAAAGACAATACCGAGACAAAAAAACCAGAAAAAGTGCTGTTCTACAATTGAGGTTGCACTTTTGGCCGGTACCCGTGGTCCTTTTTGTACACACACAGACAGAGAGACTGGCCACACCCTAAGGTTGCATAGTTTTACTACCCACCAACTTTTTTTTTTTTTTTTTTTTTTTCCTATTACACTTTGGCGTGACAGGAGTCGAGTTCTTAGGCCGGCCCAAAAACGCTTAGCTCACGACACTCGACCGCCTCCCCTCTTTTCTTTCTCCCCTAAAAACTCCCCAGGGAGTCCGACTACGTCACAACTTCTCAACTCCCTTCCCTTCACAGTTATTCGGGGATTCTTGCAGAACGAGAGACATCAACAAATTGTCTGCTCTACACCACTCATCCAGCGTTACTTGTTTCCCTCCCTATTATACTCGCTTTTCTTGCTCTCCCCCGTGAAGGAAATACTCAATCTTTGCCACCCACTCCCTCCACTCAATTTTTTTTCTTGCCCTGTTCTTCGCCCGTCTTGGGGTTCTACTGATCACTTGGCCCCTTCGCTTGTCTAAATATAACAGCCACCTCCAGATTATCATGTCTGCAGCTGTTGCATCAGCAGTTACAGGCACCTTAACACATCGCGCTGATAGTCTTTCGACATCCCCAATGGACGCCAAAAAGAACGCTTTGGAAAATGAAGGTTAGTATAAAATGCCCTTCTAGTCTTGAGCTTCTTTGTGTGTGCACATGACCTTGACTCTTTTTTTTTTTTACCAATTTTTCTTGTGTCTTATGTTTCTGTACTTTTCATGTTTCGTTTATGTTGTGAAGTTGTCAAGTTACAAGAGAGTTTTGGCGACATCTACATCTTGCTTTTAAGCCTTGACCCATTCTGGCTTGGTACTACGCCACTACTTCCCCCAAGATGATGTGTTCGAGCCGTCGGGATGACCTCACACCTGGCGTCATCGATGGGGCTCTGTCCTCTACACCACCATAACGCGACGGCGAACCTATCTCACTGTCGCTGTCAAGCCTCATGGCCATACCTGTTTTGGATACACCTCACTGTCGCGTCTATATCGCGTCGCTTTGTGTGTTATTTGGCGACTAACAGGATCTGTTATTGTTTCGCAGACACTCAGGCGCCGTCTTCAGACACCAAGAATCCAAAGTCCGACGTAGACCCCCAGACCTCCCTTGCGCCTCCTCCGCGGCCTGCTATAACATCTGCTACGGATACCCCAGATTACTTTAACTCTATCCATAACCCCTTCTCACTGGAGCCCAACCCGTTTGAGCAATCTTTTAGTGGTGGCACAAGTGGTGGCTCCTCTGGTGAGACACCGGGGAAGTCGATCCTTCCTCCAGTCGCTTCGCTCACATCTCCTGCCTTACCCGGTACTAGCTCGGCCGGCGGTGGTTATAGCTGGTCTAACTCGTTGCGCTCGGGGCCCTTGAGTCCGGCCATGCTTGCTGGCCCGACGGGCTCCAGCGACTATTTCGACAGTATTGGAAGAGGGTTTCCGACTCCGAACGAGTCTTCCCTGCGTACCGGGCTGACTCCGGGTGGTGGAGGTTCCATGTTCCCGGCGCCTAGTCCGAACTCTCAGGCGCTCCTGCAGCAACTGCAAAGCGGGGGCGCAACTCCTTCCACGATTGAGTTCCATCGTACGGCTTTGAACGCTGCTAAGAAAAATGCCCTGAATGGCCCAACTTCTAACCCTACGTCTGATCCTGAACAAGCAACTCAGAGTACAAGTATGGATATGAAGCCTAGCCAGCCGGCGGGAGTAGACCCTTTCGGCCATCATGATGCCGCGGATGCCGCAAACGGGCTTTTTATGCTAGCGAAAGGTGGACAGGCGAATCCTAATCAGTTTGCTGTCTCCAATCCGTCGTCCATACCACCACAGAGCATTCAAAATAATAACGATCAAGCTCGCGATTCTGACAGACGAGCTTCTAACGGTGCAATGGCTGGTAGAGAGACAAGTGATGATGTGTCGGATGTGTCAGGCGAGCATACAAAACCTGTCACTAAAGGAAAGAAGAAGAATGCATCTACCAAGACTGGCGGCGTAGCGAACAGCAGGCGCAAAGCAGATGATGCTCCAGCTAAAGGGTCGAACAAGAAAGCCAAGGTTAGCTCGGAGCCTCCTTCTGATGCCGGAGACTCGGAAGAAGAGGAAGAACACAAGAGAAAGTTGCAGACGGATAGTAAGAAGATGACGGACGAAGAGAAGAGAAAGAATTTCTTAGAGAGGAACAGGTAAGTTTCACAATCTTATACTGGGTGCCTATTTATTCCACTCTCTGATACGGTATCGTTAGGGTTGCCGCGTTGAAATGTCGCCAGCGAAAGAAACAGTGGCTTGCCAATTTGCAAGCGAAGGTAGAACTGTTTACTTCAGAAAACGACGCACTCACTGCGACCGTTACTCAATTGCGTGAAGAGATCGTCAATCTCAAGACGCTTTTGCTGGCTCATAAGGACTGTCCGGTTTCTCAGGCTCAAGGGCTTGGCCCTTTGATGATGAACGGCATGTCGACAGGGTTCGATCCTCACCCGTACAACATCCCTGGCAATATGGGAATGCAACCAGGTGCACCTATCCCCGCGCAAGGGATCCGAAGACAATGAATTAGTCTCTAGACCACAATCATAATATTCTTCCAATCTTGGTCTAATCGCGTTGCTACGACTTACAACGTTGCTTTTCCTCGGCTTATCTGAATGCAAGGCCATCTCTGTTTAGAGCCCAGACCATCTCCACGGGTTCTTGTTACGTTTCGATTCCGTTTGGCCTCCGTTTCCTCACGATGGCCTCTGGGCATGGGTAGGTGTTAATGATGTATACGAATTCAAAAATTGGACTGGCTGTATCTGACGGTGCGATAAGGGATTCTATTGAATCTCTGGAGGGTGCAAACTTGGCGCAAAAGCTTATTTTGGCTGTGTTTCTCTATTCTCGATTTCTTCCCCTTTCTTCTGATTCTTTCCACTTCTTCCCTGTCGTTTTTTCTACACTTTAACCTTAAACCCTAGTCCCTTTTTCTCAAGGACTAGGGTTTGTGTATTGTTTACTCGTGGTTTTCTGACTTTCTATTGCGTGCTTGATCTTGGGCTTTCAATTCGGCTGTCTAATATTCGAGGGACACGAGATCATGTCTTTCCCCCTTCTTCTTTTCCCGAAATACAGCGTTAATCGGGCGGCGTTCTGGTGGCTATTTGGTTCTCTGTTCACTGTTACTACAGCGACTCGCATGTCGGAAGGCTCTAGGTATAGAGAATCCAAGCATGTTGAGATTGAATCGATCTAGATATTGTTGGGTATTCTTGGAATACGCCTGTAGTTTCGTACTTGAGAGTAATTTTTAGTCTTAATATTTATGCCCGGATCTAGTAGCGGAGAACTTGGCGGTCACGGGAAGGTCCCCATCACTCAAACCAGGCAAACAATAACAAGGTTAGTAACAACTCTCCAGGTTTCAAAAGTTAGCTAGGCACATGAAACTTATTGATTAATTGGTATGCGACTCGTGACAGGACGTCATGCGCTGTTTGACTAGGCCGCATTGAACTCGAAGACCGCGTTTCCACCCATTGCTTTCCCGGCATCCCACATTCCCGTGCATCCACTGGCGGCCCTCGACGTCACACGGGTCGTCGTGACCCATAACTGAACAAACTTAGCTTGGGGAGGAGCTTCAAATCGGGTCACAGAAGGATCATGGCTGCTCGTCACTCCACGCGCCCGCGTCGCATTGAGGACGCCCTCGCCCAACTCGTTGACAATCTCACTCACCGATTTTCTTACGTCGCCGCGGAGGACGAACTCTCTGACGATGAATACGAGGCGCTCGCAGTGCGACAACAAGGGAACCTCGAACACTCATGGCGCATACTCGACGCTTACACAGACACAAACAATGACCCAGCATCTCCAAATGGCGGGACAGGCTTGGGGATTACTCGCAGAGGAAGCTTAGCCGGTGGGGAGAATATCAACAACGCGTCGGATCTGATCAAGCGGAAGCTGCTACGTCAGAATGCGAGTCCAGACAAGGCGATGCGGTTCTCCAATTTATACTCGCGCCTGTTGACCCAGCCTGTACTTTCTCAGAAGTGGGCTATCTTGTACCTCCTCTATCGACTGAGCTCGGACGACAACGAAGAAGGCCTGGAGGAAGAAGGGGGAAGTCGGAGTCCTGCGGTCGAACCAGGGAATTTGCAGAACATACTGTTTAAGGGCCAAAGGGCAAGACAGGGAATGGGAGAGAACTCGGATGAGGAGGGCCCCGCCATCAGTTCATCGGCATCGCAATTACCTGCGCGCCTAGAGCGGAAAGTTTCTCAGCGACGACGGGAACGGGAGATACGGAACACGGAAGCAGAACAGGAACTTGATTTGGCTCGAGAGCATCAGAGGCGTCGTGCAATTTCTGATGTTGTAGCGAGGGATATTCAGTTGGAAGAGCAGAGGAACGTGCAACCCGAGCCGGTCCCAGAAAACCAACAGAAGGTAGCTCGACCTACCGAGAATGGGCTTTTGCGTGAGCTCCCCTTCAATATGCAGGGGCTATCATCCTCGAATCTTGAGTTTTCGTCTTCCTCTACCCTCAAACTGCCCCCAACGCTGCCCATCCCCTTGATATCGCTTGTGAACGCATTGGCGGAGCCTTGTCTGTTATACAAGGGGTTGTCAGCCTTTGTTGAAAGCTCTAGTGGTGGCCTGTTGAACCAGAGTTTGCGAGCGGCACTTTCAAACGAGCTTCGCTCGTATTTGGGCCTAGTCGCTACACTCGAAGGGGAGATTCGACGGGCGCTGGCCGCTCCTGGAGATTCCACAGATACGCCTAGTGTAGCTAAAACCGGCGTCACATTAAAAAGATGTGTGGTATGGACAAGGGATGCGACAATGGCACTGAGATTAATGAGCTTGATTGTCGAGGAAGCTCAGAGTAAGTACTTTCAAGGTTACATGGACATTTATTCATCTAACGGTATTCTAGATAAGAAAGGTGGTCAACTTATATCGATGATACATGGCTTTTCCACTTCCCATGGAGATCCTTTCGTCTGTGCGCTCGCTGAGAAACTGCTCGCACACGTCACACGGCCGTTCTATAATATGCTACGGTTATGGATTTACGACGGCGAACTCTCAGATCCATATAAGGAATTCTTTGTGGTAGCGCCAGAAATGAGTCCAAGCACAGATCCCCGGCGCATCGCTACGAGCGTTTGGGAAGACAAATACAAGCTTGACGACGATTTGGTGCCGTCAATCATTACGCAGGATTTTGCGAAGAAGGTATTCTTGATCGGAAAATCCTTGAATTTCATCAGGTACGGCTGCGGCGATTCGGGATGGGTAGAAGCCTATTCAAAGGAGACTTCGAAAGAATTGCGATACGGCGACACAGCAAGTCTGGAGACATCCATCGATGAGGCATATAAGATCACAATGGCGCGACTAATCTACCTCATGGATGAGAAGTTCAAGCTTTTTGATCATCTTCGGGCGTTGAAGAAATACCTATTATTAGGACAGGGTGATTTCATCGCCCTGCTGATGGAATCGCTGGCGTCAAACCTCGACCGTCCTGCTAATTCCCAATATAGACATACGCTTACGGCTCAGCTGGAACATGCCATCCGTGCTTCAAACGCTCAATATGACTCGCCAGACGTTCTTCGCCGTTTAGATGCCCGAATGTTAGAACTCAGTCATGGCGAGATCGGCTGGGACTGTTTCACACTAGAATATAAGATAGATGCTCCAGTGGATGTCGTCATTACACCCTGGGGCTCTACTCAGTACTTGAAAGTGTTCAATTTCTTATGGCGCGTGAAACGTGTCGAGTTTGCACTGGGCAGTACCTGGCGACGATGCATGACCGGGGCCAGAGGAGTGCTGAGGAGTGTCGATGATAAAGTAGGGCCTGACTGGAAACGAGCGAGATGCGCCATTGCTGAGATGATTCATTTTGTTTGTCAACTGCAATACTATATCTTGTTCGAGGTCATAGAGGCCAGTTGGGATCAATTGCAAGCTTCCATCTCCAAGCCAGGATGCACACTGGACGATTTGATCGAAGCACACACCAAATATCTCAATTCAATCACTCACAAGGGCCTACTAGGATCCTCATCTTCGTCTAAGAGCTCATCTTCCAACAAACATCAAGACGAGAGCTTCTTGACCCAACTACACCAGATTTTGAAGATTATGCTCGCCTACAAGGATGCTGTTGACGGGTTATATTCTTTCTCTGTCGCCGAGTTCACTCGAAGGCAGGAACTCAGCGCTAAAATCGAAACGCGCACCGCACAAGGACGTTGGGGCGTTACAGAACGCGATCTCCTCTCCTCCCGACGACACAAGAATTCAGTATCCTCAGTATCTACGCCAAACGTTGGAAACTCTGGCGATGATATTGGGACACCGTCATCCCTCATGGGCCACGATCTTTCCGCTGATGACCACATGCTCGCGTCTCTACGTGTTCGGCTCCGCGATCTGTCTGCGGAGTTCAAGTCGCGGTTAAACATCCTCCTGGGCGATCTGGCGTATCAACCAGACGTGGACATGCGGTTCCTTGGAGTAGTCATGAATTTCAACGACGTCTATGAGCCAGTGCGAAGGAGGAGGACAGCAAACAGTTCTCGGGACCGGGAAAGGCTCAGACGGAAAGCGGTAGAAGGTAATGCGCAGAAGGAGATGAAGAGAGAGAAAAGGGACTCAAATGGGGCGGAAAACGCCAGTGGCTCAGGTAATGGGCCATAATCTACCTTTCGCCTACATGCATCGTGGTTTCGCATCTTTGGTGAGAGTTGGGATTGTAAAACCGGAGTCAAAAGGAACTGGAAGGCAAAGTCTAATGGCATGAATAATAATGCAAGCGACGAATTTTCACGGTCATTCAAATATATATTTACATATCATAGGATAATATGTAAATGCGAGAATATATCCTAAATCTAACATCCATATATAATTTTCAAATATAATAACGATATCGGTTCGGTTCCAGTCAAACGGACTTTAGAACTAAAAGTTGGGTTTATTTCCGCCGTGTTGGCCAAAGTTCCGCAACTCACGTGGAAAATTTCCCAAAACTTTCTACAATACAACAGTCCAAATCGATTCGCACAACCCACACCCTCCACTTCGATACCTCCCGTGCCATCTCTTCCGCCGATTCTACAGGATCTCCAAATAAACGCGACTCGAATTTTCCCGGCGGCAACCCCGAAAATCAGCCTCAATGGCGGACGAAGAGTCTTCTCAGCCGTCGCACGTCCCGGCGTGGAAGAAACTAGGCTTGAAGCTCAAATACGCAAAGGATCCATTAGAAGAAAAGGCCCAGGGAAAATCCGGCGAAGAGGAAGTTGATACGTCGTCCTCGAAGAAAAAGAAACGCGACGGCAACGCCGAAAAAGACGGCAAGAAGTCGCGCAAGAACAAGAAACGACGACACGATGAGGATAATGAGGAGCGGGAGGGGAAGGATAGACGTGAGCCTGACGCACAGGACGAAGAGTCTCCCAAAAAAAAGAAGAAGAAGACGGTGTCTTTCTCGACCGAGGTGAAGGAGAAGGAGATACCTAGTCGCGATTCGCAGGAGGATGTAGATGGTGATGCCGAGGCTGACGCTGAGGATGAAGGGAAGAAGCAGAAGAAAAAGAAAGAGAAGAAGAAGAAGAGGAGTAAGGAGTACTCGACAGCCGGAGACTCAGCGAATGATGCGTCTTCGAAAATCTATGAAGCTCCGATTCTTTCCTATCTGAATCTGTACTACAAACATCGGTCGGCGTGGAAGTTTCAGAAGAACCGTGAAACACAACTTTTCAAGCACGTTCTCTCGCTGGAGCAGGTGCCGACTGCATACAATGCCGCTCTTCTGGTTTACCTCCAGGGGTTGAAGAGTGAGGGTGCTAAGCAGAGGCTGCGTGAGATCGCTGAGGAAGCTGTGAAAGCAGAGATTGAGGAGGTTTCGTCTGTTGATAAGGAGGACAGTGCCGCGGACGAATCCAAAGAACCCTCACCGGAAAAGGCGAGTTACGACACCGCTGTTGGCGCTTTTAGGGGGTGTTTGCACCACGGTAAACATGATGAGTTGGATACCACTGGATCTACCGATCATTTGGAAGGCGATGTGTTGAAGAAGCTGGAGAGTAGGATGCGAGCGGAGCTCGTTTTGTTCGCTGTCAATGGCTCGTTGTTCAACTACCAGAAGCCAAAGCCTCCTGCACAGAAAGGGAAGGGTGCGAACAACCAGACAAACAAGAAAAAGAAGAAGAATAGAACTGCCATTATCGAAATATCGAGCAGTAGTGAAAGTGACAGCGACAGCGACAGCGACGATAAGGCTGGCAGCAAGAAGAAGCAGGAAAGTTCGAGTGATTCGTCTTCGGATTCAAGCAGCGACAGCGACTCTGATAGCACAAGCTCGAGCGATTCGTCTTCATCCTCTTCCTCTTGAACTTCCAATGCGTTGGCTCTACGAGCGAGCTGTTTTGTCAAATCCCCTCTACGCTTCCGCTCGAGGTGGTTTCTTCAGCTACCTTTCTCGCACTATGTCACATTTTTACTAAAAGTTTTTAAGTATTGCGTTCGAAAAAGTCTTAGCGAAAAGTTTGATACCTGGTCTAAGGCATATGAAGGAGTTTGTCAGACTGATGGCACATTCACCGTTGTTTAATTGCCATTGTATACCCAGTATATACGGATAGAACAGTACATTCAAAACTTATTCCATTCCTAGCGTGAACTCACGAAGGATCAATACTTTAATATAACGTAGAGATAGTAGTAGGGCTTGATGCATATATCCGCCAATTGATATGTGCTGTCCAAAGGCGGTGACAGTGGAGCTTACCCAATAGCTCAGAGCTTCCGCCCTCAGGCACCCTCTGGCACGCGTCCTCTCGAACCCTCATCATCCTCTATCGCCATTTCCCATCTTCCTTCTCCTTGATACTTTCTTTATTGCCTGTATTCCTGCTACGTCTACTTATTTACTTTTCTGAGTACTATATACATTTACCGCCATCATGTCCGGTAGGGTTCACGGCTAAATTGATTGGCCTGTTGCCATGACTTCATCGATTACTGACAGTCATCTGCGGGCAGGAAGCGCATACGACAGGCATATCACTATCTTTTCAGACCAAGGTCGTCTGTATCAAGTCGGTGAGTCCCTCCGGTGGGAGACCGCCCCCGTCGAGAAACGGGTTCAAAGACCAAACATGTGGTGTACGAAAACTATAAGACAACTGGATCTCTGATCAACTCTGTTACGTGATCGATAGAATATGCCTTCAAGGCCATCACCTCTGCCAATATTACCTCGTTGGGTGTGAGGGGAAAGAACTGCGCTGTGGTGCTATCTCAGAAGAAAGTCGCTGTAAGCCATGGCTCCGCACATGCCCGGGAATCTGACCTTGTCTAACCGATGCCGCAGGATAAATTGATCGACCCCTCCTCCGTTTCGCATATCTTCCGACTTTCTCCCACTGTTGGTTGTGTCATGACCGGTTCCATAGCGGATGCTAGAGCTTCCGTCGACCGTGCCCGCGGAGAGGCGGCTGAATTCCGGTACAAATATGGCTATGAGATGCCCTGTGACGTTCTTGCGAAGCGACTTGCCAATATCAATCAGGTCTACACACAGAGGGTTTGTCTCCTTTTGTCGTGGTTAAAATTAAGAGGGGTAGAGACTGACGTAACTGCTCTCTAGGCTTACATGCGCCCGCTAGGAGTCGCTATGACTTTAATCTCTGTCGACTCGGAGAAGGGGCCACAGGTCTACAAATGCGATCCTGCGGGATACTACGTCGGATACAAAGCCACTGCATCCGGTCCAAAGCAGCAGGAGGCGATCACTCACCTGGAAAAGAAGTTGAAGAACAAGGATTACGCCGAGGGTAGCTGGGAGGATGTGGTCGAATTGGGAATCACAGCTTTGAGCAATGTGCTTAGCGTCGATTTCAAAAAGCACGAATTGGAGATCGGTATCGTTGGTGGCCCCCGGACGGATGGCCAAGAGGGCACAGATCTCAACTTCCGGGCTCTGACGGAGGAGGAAATTGATGAACGGCTGCAGGCGATTGCCGAAAAGGATTAAATGTTGAAAGTACCTATGAGCATACATGTTGGCAGACGCAAATGATATTTAATAGCACCGCATTTTCTATGATTGTTACTGTGGGTCCGTTATATATGATATACTCGTAGGACCCTTGCTGTCAGATGCGACCATGAGTGGACGGATTGACGATGATTCTACTGTTCTCCAGGTTTGTGGCGACCTGCAGAATTCGGGACCTCGGTATGAAGTACTTATGGCTTTCGCGGATATGATGGGCTCACGCAAACACTACACAGCCCTGCAAGCTCGATATGTGAGACGTGACAATCGCCGTAAAATGTACTGAGTCATAGTATTTTTTTTGAGCGCTATATGCACTTGCAAGCAACATCGGAGAGAATCCCAAGTTGATAGGAATTGGTACCAAAGGGGTTGTTGAAGTGGATAGCTGTCTCGCATGCACTGGGGCGAATACTCTTTGACGTAGGATCATATTCGCCACCGGAAGTTGACTATCAAAACCGGGAAGGATTTTCTTTCCCAACCTGAGGCTCGCCATTCAGCTGATCACACCGTATTGTGGCCAGGTTTCTGTGGCTGAGCTGGGTACTGTGGCTTTCGCGAAATTCTTCCTAGCAAAAAGTGACAATCCGTGCCTGAAAGGAGTCAATTGTCTCAGGGAGCAACCATGACGTTTCGCTTTTTCTCTTGAGACTTTTCCTAACCGGTCGATGTCTCCGAACCTGAAACGCACCCTCGTGCATTGTCGCGGGACTAAAGTGTGGCGATATTGTTTTTCGGAAGCGCAGCTGGTGAATTACTAAGTAGTAGTTCGGCGTTTAGCGTTGAATCGGACCATGGGCGTCCCACTCGAAACTGCACCTGCAAGATACTAAGATACCAGTTTTCTAAGATCCAGCCGGTGGATATGTTCCCACTGTGGTAAACTGACACATGAGTTGATCCATGCTGGATGTATCATTTTGCTACTGTATTTAGTTCTGGTGGAGTTTAGACTTTTTTTTCTATTCCTTTGCTCTTTCTTAACTCTCTTTTGTTTTAATTGTTGAATTATCATTATTATTTTTATTCTAAATCTAGTGGGGTCTTTTTTTCTCCCCATCTGACTATACTCATGCAGACCCAGTCTTGGGATCCTCTTTTCCCGTACCAGCTGCTTAGCGCTCGCCCTCTTTGATATCAGCCCTGACCTCTAAAAAGCTGGAGTCGGTTAAGACACATGGCTTTCGTATGGGGCTTCTACTTTCCTATAGCTCCACCACAACTTGTCATTGCCCAGCTGTGGTCCCTAGCTGTGATATCCGTATCCTCTCATCAGCAGCAGCAGTCATTGGGGCAGCCAGCCACCGTTCATGATGATCTCCTTGAGGGCTCTTCATCCTTGGCTTACGGGGATGGGACTTCAAGGCCGTTCTATCGGTGGCCATGGGGATCGAGTTTAAAAGGCATATCCCGCCCTCAACCATGGAACGATACCTCAGATGAACCACTCTTTCACAAAGACCTAGTTCGGTTACATCGGACTATTATATATCAATTGCCTTGTTATCCACTTGATCTTTTTTTTTGATCTGCTCGTGCTTTCTTTTCTTCTTTCGGCTCCAGTTCTTCTTTGCCTATAAGACTGCTTCCTAGAGAAAGTAGCAATGGCCGACAGACGTAAGCAATTGTCTTCAATGGATTCAACTTGGTTGGCAACATTAACTCATATTCATGGTGAAGTCAACGAAGCGCGTGCCCTGAGGGTGGCTGAGATTCTCAATGACTATCGTACACTTTTAGTACACATTTCCCAACAAGATGTCCCGGTACCCGCAGAGGACTGCTGGGAGCAAGGATATGTGGTGATCAGAGAGAGTCTGGCGGCTGCGCAAGCCCTAATGGCATCGAACTATACCCCTTCTATTCCACCGGCTGGAGGCAGCGATGCGGAAACCGAGAAAGCCGAACTTCAGAGGTATTCTTTTTTTCGCTCCTCTCTCTACATCACGGTTCTTATAATTTTAACCCGCCACAGGGTCATACTCGATGGAAGCGCTCGTCGATTTCGAGCACACAAGATTTACCTCCGCGCCGCAGCCGGAAGAAGATGGTCTATCAACCGACAAAACATCCTACGAGGGCAAAGGCCTGACCAAAGACATGCTTCCCAATTGAAGCTCATAGACGAGGCATTCCGACAGGTCGGTGTATCACTATGCAACCGGCGGCAGAACCTTTTAGACTGACTCGGCAATGTTTGCGATGGAACAGGAGCTCGCTCAAGTGACAGATCAACACGTTGTGGCTGATCTCCGGGCAGCCGATATGCGTGCAGGCCATTGGCTCAACGACGATCCATCTTTGCCGGCAATCCTTAATTGGATCCGATCCCACCCATGAAGCGATCCCCTAATTACGGCAATTACTGATCTGATGGCATTGCCTTTGATTAAGCGCAGGTCGCTTAATATGCGCCTAGAAAGAGACACCCGTCCTTCTACACAAAGGACCTCTCCTTCTCCTCTTATTGGGACATATTTTTACTTTGATGCTGATGACGGTCATGATATCCCCACGAGTGATTGCGTATTGCTAGACGTTTGAGACAGCCGAGCCCCTCCCTTTGTTTTCTTTTCTCTTTGCTCTCTTTCTATTTCAGGGGTTCTATGGATCTCCCATTTCGGGCTATGAGTTCAACCACATTCTGTACCAGTCAGAGAAGGGAACGGGATTCCCCATTAATTTCGGCCGATAGATCAATTTGGCTCTGGTTAGCTGAAATTCAAGAAAAGCATGAATGATAAAATAATAGAAAGGATTTACAATATTTTACTATAGATTTTTTTCCAATTTATTTTGGCTATGATTTCATGACTTCAATGTTTACTTTGCGTGACCATAAAATCAAGTATTGTATATAGTAGTACGTACCGTTTGGTCTCTTCTCTTTATCTCTTTTTTTAATTTTTTAATTTTTTTAGTTTTCTCCCGTCGTTTTCTGTCAAGCGTTTTACTCCGATTGGCAGTGTGGAACCCGCGGGTATGAGTGGGGAGTGGAATTCCAATCCTAAGGCCCTAAGGAAGTAGTAGACCACCTTAGACAGGGCAACAGAAATCATTATGCCCATATCCACCAAGGGATTGGATGACAATTGAGCCAAACAGATAATTGATTTCTTTAGCTGACTGGTACGGAGTAGTATTCATGATCAAACCCATTTCCAAGTTGATAATACCACCTACCATTCTTAGTATGGACATCTTAACGCCGACCAGCGCATCGGAGATACCGAACCACATGTGGATCCATGGTTAGCGTCGATAGACGAGCACATCCCAGCTGAAAAGATGCGTGGATTCAAGGGCGCACAAAGGAACAGGGACTAAGTTTAGCACCAAATGCACGGCAGTTGAGACTGACTTTACTCTTTGCATTTAATTTTTGTACTTCTTTTTTTATTTTCCATTAATCTGTGTGGGATCGAATTGTGGCCGTGCAGAAGAGCCCTGCAGTAGTTTAAAGTCGTGGGTGCCAATCAGATGGCGGAAATGGCGACTTGCATCAGAGTTCAGCTGAGAAGGTACAAAACTGGTCCACGGTACTAAAAATCCAGATAAAGCGGTTCTGGTTATGCACCATCGTGGATGTTGTTTCATGTCTATCCTATGCAAAAAGCTACTATTTTATTTACTCGATGTTTTTACCCTCTTTGCTTATCGAATTATCCCGGGATTTGCACAAGATCTTTATTGACTTTGATCGGAGTTCTCCTACGCAAGGTATATTGACTCGACATATTCTTGCTTTAGAGACATGAAGCCTGTCGTTTCATCTTCTGCCATATCAGGTGGGGGTCCGATGATTCGGGGGAGACCGGCTATGATATAGGTTCAGGTCTGGAAGACTTGGTATCTTCAACAGGCTCTGTTACCTTTTCTTTGTTTTTGTTCAGTTCGATTAATCTGAGCGATCAAAAAAGTTACACATTGTTCTGACGCTCATCTCGGAGCAATCCCTCTAACATCATGACAAAACATTACAGTAGATCTGTCATGCGCACTGATATCTTCGGAGGATATATCGTTGATATTCGACATGTTCTCTCTTTTGAGATCGATCACTTCTCCATCGCATGCGATTGATTACCTACAAGTCGTGCTACCCCACTGCCCGTTTCTGTGGTTCTGGTACTACCTAAGGTCATCATATTGGTAGAGACTGTAACCAGAGTTCCCATGATTTTTCTTGGAGCCGACCAAGATAGGTGAGATGATATTAGTTGACTTTCCTCAACTGTCACCCGGGATTTTAGTTATTTAAGAAGTCCCTAGCTCACTACTCCGGGTTTCAAGAGGCTCAAGGAGATACCCTAGATGTCGAAGAAAGGGAACACTTCCGTAATATAGATCTGTCCTTCTGACAGTCCAAGGGATCCAGAGGTGCTCATCATATGAGATACTATCCAATGCCTCTTGGGCGAACCTTCCCCATATGTTTCTGCTATATTAATTCTAGCAAGGAAGCCTCGTGCGGAGGGATAGCGGAATGCCACAGTCACCTGGACATGAAGGGCTAGGTACATCGAAGTTGAGTAGAGCAAGGAAAAGGTCAGGCAGGGAATGACTACGCCACAGAATGCTTTGTATATGTTTCAAAGAGTTGTGATTTTGGAGTTCCTGAGCCAGCGTAAGAGACAGGAATGGGGGCTATATAAAGTTGCTCGATTTCTTCGTGTCGGTGTCTGTCATTACCGTCTCACTTAAGACATAAGCCACAGGCCTAAATCAGTGACAGCTCGTCAGCCACAGATCACCGACGCCACACCCAAAATCTGGCACCGCCACCGCGTGGTCAACCCTTGAACCAATCAACTCCCCGCCTTGTTATTATTTTGGTATCCCGCGTCATAAGTTTCGTCCTAAGGCAGGTACAACTCTGGTCAGGCTGCAGTCTTTTCAGGAGTACTTAAGTCAGCGTCAATTACTATAACCTCGTTGAGTTCTTATGACTCCTTCTCGACTCACCGCATTTCTTGGCATTGTTATCGCTCTTCTTTTGTCTCGATACCTCTGGCATTACTCCACTCTGACTCCGTCTACCCCTCCAGCCATGTCTTCCGGACTGTACTCCGTCGCGTACTTTGTCAATTGGGTAAGGAGCCTCTCGCTGCGTATGATTCGACTGATGGCGCTAATTGATAAAGGCCATCTATGGGCGTAATCATAACCCTCAGGATCTCCCCGCAGAGAAATTGACCCATGTTCTCTATTCGTTCGCCAATGTCCGGCCCGAATCCGGAGAAGTGTATCTGACAGACACTTGGTCTGACATCGAAAAGCACTACCCAACAGATTCCTGGAATGATGTTGGTACCAACGTTTATGGCTGCATTAAACAGCTATTCCTACTCAAGAAGCAGAATAGGAAACTGAAGGTTCTGCTTTCCATCGGAGGATGGACCTACTCCGCCAATTTCGCCCAGCCGGCAAGCACGGAGGCCGGACGCATTAGGTTCGCTGAAAGTGCCACGAGGCTAGTGTTGGATCTTGGTCTTGATGGTAAGTCACCTTTATTTGAACTCGAGTGTACTGTATGTGGACACCAGTTAACATGAGGTCGACAGGCTTTGATATCGATTGGGAGTACCCTAAGAGTAAGCGAACGCTAGAGAAGACAGCTACAGGAGAGACCATATTAACATGAACGTAGATGATATCGAAGCACAGAACTTTGTCCTGCTTTTGAGAACCTGTCGTGAGGTGAGCTGTTCTTTTCTTCTCTTCATCTTTCCTTGCTGCTGACATGCTATAGACCCTGGACCGGGCCGCTGGGCCACACCGGAAATTCTACTTGACCATTGCTTGTCCAGCAGGTAGGCACCCAGACCCTGATGAGATCCAAGGCCAGAAAAATGGCCTTCAACGTATGATGCAAAGCGGCTAATATCTCCGTTTTGTCCATGTAGGCAGGGAGAATTACTCCAAGCTCAGACTTCGTGAAATGACGCCCTATCTTGACTTCTACAATCTAATGGCCTATGACTATGCTGGCAGCTGGGACAACTTTGCTGGCCACCAAGCGAATATTTATCCTTCTACTGACAGGCCAGCCTCGACACCATTCTCAACGGTCGACGCACTTACATACTATGAGACATCTGGTTTGGTGCCGCGGTCTAAGATAGTTGTCGGCATGCCCATCTATGGACGCGCTTTCACCAATACCGATGGACCTGGCACAAGTTTCTCCGGAGTAGGTGAGGGAAGCTGGGAGAATGGGGTCTGGGACTATAAGGCACTTCCCAGACCAGGGGCAACGGAATATGTTGACCCCAGTATCGGCGCATCGTGGAGCTATGACCCTACGACCCGCACAATGATCTCGTACGACAACGTGCGGATGAGTGAAATCAAAGCGGCTTTCGTCAGACATCATGGACTAGCTGGCGGCATGTGGTGGGAGACAAGCGCTGATCGAGGAGGCAGGGCTGCTAACAAAGCTGATGGAAGCTTGATTGGAACCTTCGTGGAGGGTGTCGGCGGACCGGGAGCCTTGGATCAAACCCCGAATGCACTTGCATACCCGGAAAGCAAGTACGACAACTTGCGAGCCGGTTTCCCTTAGACCTACCTAATTTGAGATACCCAGATTCGACATTGTCATGTTTCTTGCTACTCTTACATATTTTTGTTATGATTTTATAGATACTTGTACATAGGTCTACGAATCGCTTATACTCGAGAAGACCGTGTTTTGAATTTTTATTTCATTTCCAAAGCCACTACCGGGACTATGGTATTCCATGCTCCTCAACCTCACATGCACCCATCTAAATCCACCGTCATTGCCTAGATATCAAACTATGCATCACCGGTAACAAGAAAGGCGGCGTGATCCGCGATTAAATCGCTTATTTGGACTCGTCGAAGACATAGGTGAGGTGGCACTTGCCACAGTACTGACGGTTGTGCATAGCAGCCATGAAGACACCAGCACCACACTGTAGAAATCATTAGTCATCTTGCCACAAAAGCCATTCACAGAGTGGATATGAAAAACGTACCTCGGGGGCGGGGCACTCGCGGCGGAGACGCTCGATCTTGCCATCGCCATCAACCTTGTAGTACTTGAGGACGGCAAGCTTGGTCTTCTTGCGCTTGTGCTTGATCTTCTTGGGGGTGGTGTACACCTTCTTCTTGCGCTTCTTACCACCACCACGCAGGCGGAGCACGAGGTGGAGGGTGGACTCCTTCTGGATGTTGTAGTCCGAAAGAGTACGGCCGTCCTCGAGCTGCTTGCCAGCGAAGATCAGACGCTGCTGGTCAGGGGGGATTCCCTCCTTGTCTGGACGCTGAGGTTAGCACATGGTTCCCATCTCTCGTTTTCATCTGAATGAGGGGAAATGCATACCCTGGATCTTGGACTTGACATTGTCGATGGTGTCCGAAGACTCCACCTCGAGGGTGATAGTCTTACCCGTGAGGGTCTTGACGAAGATCTGCATCTTTGAAGAAGGCCTAATATAATCATGTAAGTATGGGTTGCGTGGGAATCATGTCGGATGGATAGGCGCAATTTCGTCGATCATCGTCTCATCTCTCTTTTCTTCGCCCATTTCTCTCAACTGAGCAGTATTGAGTATTTGGGAGTAGAGAGGGAGGATAAGACGTTTCAGACGACTGTGATCCCATGTCCATCCGCATAGCATCTATAGGGTCATCACTAACCTCGACAAGACTTGTCTTCCTCAACCTTCGTTGCGATCGTGTGGAAAATATGTAGAGCGGAAGGCCTTAGTGCGTTAAAATCGTTTGTGCGGTCACGTGGAGCGCACTTTCGCCAGATTGGTCATAGTGTTGGAAAATCTCGGATAATCAGGCGCTCCGGGTCCTCGTCGTCAATAGGTCAGGTAGTTTTTGCCAAGGGCCCGTTCCAACAGTCACGGGACCAAGGGCTACGTCATATGCTTGCAGCCTGAGAAGGCAGGCATCAAAAAAGACCTACCCGCTCGTTTCTATTCAATCGATCCAGATTGGAAGAGAATCGAAGTCAATCCGTCACCACCCCCTGGCCAGTTGTTAATTATTGATCAAATGGATCCGTGATGGGCGTCAATTATTATCCAAGCTATTGCAAAGGAAGGGAGTATCATGAAGCGATAGTGTCTCAAACCCTCACAGGTGGCAGGGCTTCATTTTCTTCAAGCATCGATAATTAAGATAGGGTGTTTGTCTGGACCGCGAGGGGGGCGACCAGAAACGAGCTCCTTGCAGAGTTACTAACCTGCCGGATCGCAGCCTTAATTGCGTTCGGACCACTTTTTGCTTTGATATTCTCCGTGCTCGAACCAAGGCGATCCACTACGCAGCGCAAATGGACGGGGCCATGCCAAGGGCGCTGGTTTCCCTGACGCCTCAACCCGGGCGCGTTGCTAGGCCAACGGCGCCATTGTTGATCTGAACCGTGGGCGATAGATCGGGATAGCTTCAGCATCTCCATCCACCTTTCCCTGGTTCCCACCTCTAAATACTTCATCTTCCTTTGTCCCGCTCTTAGTCCTTTTCTCTCAGAATCAGAGGTTCAGGAACCGCGCAGGGAAGCTTTTTGAAGCTTCAATTGCATGTCGCATTAGTCTTAGATCTAATCGGCTTCCGAGCGACATAGCTCTTTTTCTTCTGACCTTACTCTACCTCTAACCCTTTTCTCTCCCCTTTATCTGTCTTCTTTGTTGAAGAGTTCACCGACTGACACAGTGGACAGGTCGGTTTTGATACCATCTACCAAACGGCTAGCGCTGCGTGAGGTATGCATACCAGGGTCATATGCAATATGCGCAAAGCTTTCCGCAAGACTTACATATGGAATTAGATCTGTCAATCACCCGCCACCGATTCGTGAGAAGTTGCCTGTAGACTTTGCCCACCATGTTATCGAACCCGCACCGAAATCTTCAGGAACGACAGCGACAACATCGGCGGCAGATTTCAACACCATCCGCCCTTGATGCCGCCAAAGTTCCCAGTCTTCCTGCGCAGGCAATGCACCGATATCGTGCTCATCGTCGTGGCCAAAGTTTGGACCAGAGATCTCTGCATATTCAACAATCGCAACCCGTACAAGATGGTAACATTACGCATACTAACTTAGCAGTACCACAACAGTCGCAATTGCTAGGCGGAGTGCAAGAGCAACAATATACTCGCTCGGCGCAACCGACATCCTTGCCCATGATGCCGGAGTGTCAGGCTTTCAGCCATGAGAATTTGCAACCCCAGCCAGGAATGGGATACATGAACCCAGCCTTCGCCAAGATCGAAACGTCGGGGCTGGAAAGCCGGCCGATGAATCTCCATCTCAATCTCATCCAACAACAACAGTTGCAACAAGCACAGCTCCTAGATAATGGCGCTTGGGATTTCTATACACATGAAAACCTCACAACGGCATTTTCGCCCCAAGCCAACGTAATGCCTGCAGATATGAGACGACTATCAGTACAATCGGATGCCAGTCCCGCGCGTGGACCGCATACGCCGAAACCTACGCGTAAGTAACCTACTATAGCTTACAGCGTTCAAGCCCCACTGACAAAACTTCTAGACTACCTTCCCATCACCCCTGCGACAACACCATTCAAGAAAACAGTGGATCTTGCGCAGTATGGTGGCGACATGCAGACTACTCCCACCAAGGAGCAAAGATTGTCTGTTCCCAGTTCGGCCCAGCCGTCGTACATGCAACGTGCCAAGTCTCTTCAAGGAGTGGCTGGGACGACATTCTCCCAGCAAAAGATGGATATGCCCTCTCCCCCAAATACAGCATCATATGAAGTGGACAATTTTGATGTGTTTAACTGTCAGCAGGGTTCCAGTTTCGAAGTTCCAAAGTCTGAAAGATTTTCATCTAACCATTCTTCATCATCAGCAACGTCATCTTTCAACTCCTCGCCAGAAATCGCCTCCATGCCACACCTTCAAGACGGTGATAAGGCGCAGAAAGTTCCAATCTATCCTGCAACGCCTAGCCGTATGACCCCAAAGAAAACGCCAAGTGCACCACCTAGCGTCATAGCCAAGCCAAAGCTTTCTCCACGGGTAGCATCCATCGACAGCCTCAACCTGGACGCGAGAGTCCATGCTTCCATCAAACAAACGGGCGTCACTATTGACGAGATAGCGTCATACATCGATGGCCCTGACCCAGAGGATGGAAAGTGGGTATGCCTACATCCAGGTTGCGAACGCCGCTTTGGAAGGAAAGAGAACATCAAATCTCATGTACAAACCCACCTTGGAGACCGTCAGTACAAGTGTGATCATTGCGAGAAATGCTTTGTCCGTGGACATGATCTCAAGCGCCACGCCAAAATTCACACCGGAGATAAACCGTACGAATGCCTCTGTGGGAATGTATTTGCCCGACATGACGCCTTAACTCGGCATCGGCAACGAGGCATGTGCATTGGCGGCTACAAGGGAATTGTGCGCAAGACCACGAAGCGTGGTCGCCCGAGAAAGCACCGGCCCGAGATGGATGATAGACAGGACAAGGCCTCGAGAACACGCCAGAGGATTGCCGAAAAGACATCGTTTGACTCCTCTGGATCGGACACTTCGCGCAATTCACCACCCTCAGATGTCTTCGAAAGCATGAGCCTTCACGGTTCTAGCCCGGTGGGGGACATGCCCATGTTCGGTAATGTGAATTATTCATTGCCTCCTGAAGTTTTGACTTTCACACCTCCCGCCTCGCCTGGGGGCAGCATAAGAAACAAGTCAACGCCTGCCCACAGTGAACGGTCAATTACACCCAGCACAGAGGACGAAATGCCACCTTTGTCTCCATCGAAGCGGCCCTTGGAAAAGATTATCGAGGAGTCGGGGCTACCTCTCATTTCAGACACTGAACCCTATCCATACACAAATGCTACAAGCTCAGCTAACCATCACGCTTTGTCTTCTCCTCACACGGTACCCACTCTGACCGATTCATCAAACGGCTCAGATCTGGACATTTTCATTAATCAAGATCCGTCTGTCAGCTTCAGCAAGCACGAGTTCCCAGGTCTGACTGACCCTGACATGGCTGCATTCCCTGACTACGTGAACGCTCCTGCTTTCGACAATGGCATGGACTTGTTCCCAGGCAAAGGCTTCTCTACCGGCCCATCAATGGGTGACGATTTTTTTTCTTTCCAATTCCAGATGGACGAGCAGCCATCGGACGCTATGACAAGAGAATTCTTCTTGGAGTGAGACACTCGGGTATAACAACTCATAGACATGAAAACGACGCGACGACCCTCGAATAATGGTGAAAATGAACAAAACTTCATGACTAAGGACTTAGACGACCGGAAACCATGCACATGACACATGAATTCTCAAGAATAAGACGACAAGAAATTATGTACAATTTTACGACTCAATATCTTTCAACGACCAACTAGCTTCCACTATCAATGACACCTGTGACAAAATCTTTCGGGCATTTTTATCTTCTTTCTTTGCGAACTTCTCAGCGACACATGTACGACAACTTCTGGGACTTGCGGGAAGGACTTTTTGACAAATTTACACGGAGTTCTGCAGGCCAATCTTTCATTTGTTTTACGCTTTTATGCTTTATATTCGCTCCTTTCTATTCACGAGTTTATATGACGTTCATGTGATTTGCTTTGAAAGACTGTATTAAATGGATATGAACTGCGTTTTCTTTTGGCATGGGACGTCTATTGGATACATTCATGCCCACCTGTACTCTAACCCTGCAATAGATCCACTGGGATAATTAACTACAAAAAAAAAAAAAAAAAAAAAAAAAAAAAAAAAAAAAAAAAAAAAAAAAAAAAAAAAAAAAAAAAAAAGACTATCTACATATCAATAATGGTTCAATAATTGTAGGTTTAGTAATATTTCTATGCTTCGGTAAAGTGTTTCTATGTGTATCTATACAAAGTATCCTTAAACCGTACAAACAACAGTAAAGAAACTAGTCATATCACGCAGTGCAAAGCACAAGCACAAGTACGGGAAAATGGGAAGATATCAGGTTCCCTTCCAAGTTATTGTCAACTGGATTGGGTGTTCCTCCTCTGACGCAAAAACTTTGCTCTGGACACGCCCTTTAGGTGCCTTATCTGCAAAAAAGGTCGTATTTCCCCGATAGGAGAGTTTGCCATCCTGGAACTAGAAAGATGTAAGAAATAAGCCGAGAAGAGCATGTACCAGATGGAAAAGCTCACACTAAACTCAACTGGACGAGTGATCTGAGGACCACAACTGAACGTATCATCTTTGATAGAACACTTGCCCTTACTGGACCGCAAGGTAAATGTCTTGTCTGCAAATATATATTGTCAGCCGCATTTTCAGACATACCATCAGCTTCCAGATACAAGGAAGAATTTATGTGACGTACCTGCCGCCTTTTCGGCTCGGAATGTCGCACAGGCGCCCGATGTGAACCATGTTCCGTGGCTAATTATGCACCCTCTTTGTTGGCCCTGTGTTGAGACAATCAGATTCCCTCTTTTGGAGTTTGGTGAACCGGTCCTTGTCGGCTCAGATGGGCCCCTTGTTTTGGTTGGTTGGTCTTTTGGGGGCGTTTTCGGCTGATACCGGATGCCTTTCGCAGGGCAGTTGGATGATTGGCCGTCTAAGACGAGAGTTAGACGGCGCATGATTATTTTTGCTTTATTTGAGGCAGGCGAAGATTAGAGGAAGAAGACAAACCTGGGTTAGAAGGGACGAATTTTCCTGTCTGCAAAGGTCCGGCGACATTAAAGAAGTACCAAACCTCATTCAGGTTATGGCGGTGACACCTCACGGTGACTTCGGCCCCATGAGCCTTCGACAGGGTATCCTGGATCTCGTGCAGAGAGTAGGTCTCCGTGTAAGACGGGACAATCCCAGCGCCGGAAAGTATCTAGTAAAAGAGTTAGCTGTTTAGCTTCATTTAATGCGACACGCAGTTCCTAATCGCACAGGAGCACTGACTTCATGTGTAGGTAGTTGGCGGAAGAGCTCCACTGTCTTGTCAAAGTAGTCGACGACTTCCTGCTGGGGATAGTATATGTCGTAGCAGTGTGTTTCTAGGGTGCTGATGCAGGTGCCGTGTTTATTCCACTCGTGCTCCCATAGGTTCGGGTCGTCGCCCCTAAAGTCTTTCCAGAAGGTACGCATATCATCCAGAAGATCCCCTCTACCTGAGTCAGTCAGGATCAGAGAAATATTGCTGTACCGTCTTTTTGGGTCGCAGTATTGATCAAAGCCTCCATTACAGTGGTCCGGCCTAGAAGAAGCCGGGGATCAGCGTCCCGGGTACAAGTCATGCCCACCGGCCTTGTGGAAATCTCACCATAAACCATGGATGGTCCAGGAATCAACTGGCCCCACCGCTGGATCGGCGTCCCAAAACTGCGTTTGAAGGAGCTGTCCGCCGGGGTAGTTGAAGCAGCATTTGTCTTGGCCATGATACGGGGTCTGACAGCTCAACTCTGTTTTGGAGCAGTGCTGGAGACTGCTCTGCATAGAGCCGACTTCGGGCCCGGAGAGACTCGAGAGTCCCAAGGATCCCGCCAAAGCGGTTAACACCTGCTGTGGTCCTGGAATCCCTTGGAGCATCCTGGAGCTTAGCTTGCTTATTGTAGAATACTAGTGCTAGCGGTAAGACTAGCGTGTTCCGTGCTCAGACTTCCCTTCAGAGGCCTAGAGAGGGACTGCAAACAAGTGTCAGTTGCAGTTTACTGAATTGAATGAAGACTGTGTTCCAGGGAAGTTCGTATCGCAGAAGATATAAGACAGAATGAACGTCGCACTCCATGATCCTATGACCGATGACTAAGTTGGATCGCCACATGTGATCCGTCAGCTGATAAACTAATGAAGCTAAATAACCTTAACTGAGCTAAGCTGTGGAGAAGCTCTCGATTGCTTCCTTCAAGTTTCCTATGGTGTCTTTTCCCGTCTGGCCATATCCTTCAACCCCAGCAAAAATACTCTTAATGTTAGCCAATGTTTGTCCCGCCCTTTCCTAATGGTGCTGCTCGTATTAATATGCCAAGAGCAACGCGCCCCAACAGTTTGCTACGGACAAACGATGGCAACTACAGGTCTAGTTGTTATTATTCTTGTCATTATTACTTTTCAAATAGAACAATGGATTGGAGTTCTGAAGAAAGCATGAGAGGGGTATCATATGTGACTAGGGTGGGGTAGTATATATATATATATAATTTTAGACTCTTAGGACATTACTGCATCCGTAGTCTTTCCGTTTTGTATCTCCTGCTCCTGGACTCGCTCTTTCCACATTCTCAGAACTTCGAAGCAAACTTCAACCGCGATGAGAAGGATGATGATCCATTCGAGCCGGAGTCCATGTGTCTCGCTCAGCCTCTCCCGGAGGACGCTTGCTATCTCCTGTGCGTAGTCCATCTTTTCGTTCAAGAGCTTGATGCGTATTCCAACATCCAACGCTCTTCCTACCTGTTCGTAGTATCCCTCCAGGCCGAGCTCATGTCGACTATCCCAGAAGAGGTCCGGTAATGAGTCCGTCAGCTCCGAATAAAGATTCAACTGAGCGCGTACGCTTAATAGCTGGCCTGTCTTTCGAAGGATGAAGTCTCGCGTAAACGGAAGGCGTGAACCTTGTGATAAGAGGGTAGGTATCGTTCTGGTGGATTCAAAATAGTTCGACAGTAGCGTTTCCAACACTGCCAACTTGGTACTCCGAGCCAGCCCGGATGAAAATGCCACTTTGGTTAGCACCGTATCCACAGACTGACGTTCACCAAGTTGCGGACTAGTTATATTGCTGCTTGGTTTGGTTCCGAGAATGATGGTATCGCCCTTAATGCTGCTACTATCTCGTTGCGGATCCTCCACATACTCGAGATCTTCCGTCTCTAAGTTATCAAGCTGAGGCCGCTCAGCTGCAGCGAGAAGGGTCCTGGTTGCGAGAAATGATGTAAACCCCTCTGGGAGAGACCACGCCACTACAGTACCCGAGGGGAAAACAAAGATATCGCCGACTTCGTTGGGGCCCAGGTCTGAGGTAGTCGGGTTGCTCACGCGACGAATGGAGTCCAGGGGGACTTGAACATGAACTACCTGAGGGTATAGGCCGGTATCGAAGGGGTCTGGTTCATAGCCTTTCTCCTGGAGAATATCCCTCACTTTGCGAATGTTGAATTGTTCGGCCACAGCATAAGCCGTTACTACCTTTTAAAGAATCAGTGGCTAGAACTACTATCAAGGTGCGATAGGTAAAACCTTGGTTTGATAAAGCCCCTGCTCTTTGAGCATCGCCCTGGAGAGGAAGCCATCCTTTGATCTTTGCGCCTCCACTGCAACTCTCCGCAACGATGTCGGCGCTGCCGGCGATCTACCTCCCCTTCTCCGTTGTTTCTGAAATTCTTCCCCCAGCTCCTCGCTCACATCTCCGGTCTTTGTTTGTTTCTGGGCAAGGTACGCATTAGAGGAGAAGAAGTCCTTGCGTCGAGGAAGGCTTAATGGCGATGTGGCATGCAGGTATTGGCTCCGGGGCTGTTTCACAAGCCTGGTCGCTGCGGGTCGCTTGCAAATGGAATAGACGTACGGTCTCGCAAACATTGACGCAATCGGGAGAACAGGATTAGGGCTTCAAAAAGGGAGGGGGGTTAATCTCATTAGATAAAGCCCAATTCCATGATACATCTGATCGGCAAATTGAAGATATAAAATTGAGATGTGAACAACCGCGGGTCTGCGGAAGTAAAAGAAGTGATGTAACTGGGCCACCTAAGCTGGAAGCAGTTAGTTAGTGGATGTTGCTTAGTAACCCTGTCCCCGACCTTACCTAGTAAGTAATTAGTAGTTACTCCAACATCCGGTCTTGCTCCCTTGACTCTTCAGCATAGCTCTATTAGGTACGGTAAAGGCTCTCGCCATGGACGCGCCTGGCGCGACAGCGGCGACGGATGATATCCGTCGAGATGGTTCGGAATTGGAGATCTCCGTTGGACAAGACGTTCACCAATCCAGTACCCACCGCAATCAGCTAGATCGAGATGCAGCAGACGAGAGCGAGGATGGCGAGGATGAGACTCAAGATGACAATGAGCAAGAGGACTACAGCGAAGAGGATGAAGAAACTGGCGATGAAGAGGATGATGAGGAGCCACATCTCAAATATGCGTATTTGACGAAGCATTTGGGAGCGGTCTACCGCAATGGGGACGCAACGAGCTCTTTTCTTGCCACCGGAGACAAGATGGTATGATATCTGAGAACATGAGAACATTAGTGAAAGCTGAGAACTAGTCTAGGTAATTGGAACGCATAATGGAAACATCGTACGTTGTCCACCTATCAAGTCGAGAGCATTCGATAACTTACATCCCACAGCATGCGTTGTCTTTACCTCTATTCCAGAGTCTCCGTGTGTACCATGCACACTCTGCCAGTGTCACTTCGATATCAATATCGCCATTCCCTCCACCTTTGCCGAATATCAAACCGGAGAATATTAGGCTTCACGAAGAACAGGGCCACCACTCTAGACCATCGTCCGGCGCTTCCAGTCTTCGTGGTAGACCGAGGCCAGACAACCAGCCCGTACTATCCTCCACACCTTCGAACTCGATATATATTGCAACGTCTTCCATGGATGGCAATGTGTGCGTTGCGTCTCTTGTAGATCCCAAGGACGTTCTCTTACGCAACTTCGGTCGTCCTGTCCAGGCTGTCGCACTATCACCAGACTACAAAAGTGACAGGACATTCTTATCCGGTGGACGGGCTGGTGATCTGATCCTCACTACGGGGGGTCGAGTGGGCGCAAGTACGAACTCCACAACGATGGGGGGTGCTGCAGCTGCAGCTACGAGCTGGCTGGGCTCCATTGGCTTAGGGAGCAACACTGGAAAGGATACAATACTACATAGTGGAGAAGGAGCCATTAGCACGATAAAATGGTCATTGTCGGGGAAATATGTCGTGTGGGTTAATGAAGAAGGGATCAAAATCATGCGATCAAACCTATATTTAGATTCATCCGACTCGGAACTTGCATGGAAACGAATCAGTCACATTGATCGCCCCAATCGTCCCGGGTGGGAAGAATTGGCCAGCGTTTGGAAGGCTCGCGCCGAATGGGTTGATGACACAGCCCTTGGTAGCGAGCAGTCTTCGCAAAACAAAGGAGGGGCGTCTCTCCACGACCATCCAAACGTAACACCCACTAAAGAAAGGGTAGAGAAGCTGGTAGTTGGCTGGGGTGGTACGGTCTGGGTAATTGAAGTTTATCCTGATCGACCAAACAAGAACAATAGAGACCAAAGAATTGGCTCTGTGGAAGTCTCTACAATGTAAGTTTCCGAAATACGAAACTCTGGTGGGTTTCTAATCTATCCTTAGATTACGAACCGACTGTATTATATCTGGCATTTCATTATATTCTCCTAGCCTCTTGGTGGTTCTCGCCTATATTGAGGCCGAAGGGGATACCTCAGCGGATGAACGGTCCAAACACGGAGTTCTCCGTCCTGGAGGACGCCACCGTCCAAGGGGGTTAGAGCCTGAGCTTCGGATCATCGATATCGAAACCAAAGAAGAGCTCAGCGCCGATACCCTTTCAATCAGCCGTTACGAAACCCTCACTTCTTCCGATTATCATTTGTGTGTTTTACCTCCCTGGAAGATGGCAGTATCTGTTTCCCAGAGAGGTGCATTGGAAGCTCTTGGGAGTGGTCTTTGGGATGCAACGATGTACCCTGCACGCTTGTTCAGCTCGGGTGCCAGCATTCGTAGTTCCACTAGCAGCGGCGATAAGGGTTCCAGTAGAGCACCCAGTACCTTTACTTCGCGACGGGTACCTATAGAGGAACCCTTATCTAAAGAGATTCAAGAAGTTTCAGGAAGCGTGGGGGCCAAGATCTTCATACATAGTCCGTATGACTGCGTCGTTGCGCTGAAGAGAGATCTTGCAGATCGCCTAGCATGGCTAGATGCACATGAAAAGTATGAGGAAGCATGGAAGCTCATCGATGAGCGTCCCGAGGCAGCAGGATCTGCAAGTGAACAAAATTATTCTATGTTTGCCGCACCAGCAAGATCTCAAACTACCCTTGGCGAATTTTTGGCGGATGACAGGTCATCTACAACCACCACCGGTCGAGGAATAATCTCCGCGGCTGAGCAAGAAAAGCGCCGTCTAGGTGAGCTATGGATACAGCAGTTAGTTGAGGCAGATAACTGGAAGGGGGCGGCTGAGGTTTGTGTAAAAGCAATTCATACTGCGCCCCGTTGGGAACATTGGGCTTGGACTTTTATCAAGAGCGACAAGCTAGACGAGCTATCATCCGCCATTCCAACAGATATGCACCCACCCTTATCTTCGGCAATCTATGAAACCATCCTTGGCCATTATGTCTCGAAAGACAGACACAGGTTTAGTGAGCTCGTGGACTCCTGGCCATTCGACTTGTTTGATGTTGGCGGGATTATAACGGCCATAAAGGAACAACTGCAGTCGTCATCCGTCGCATCCGGATCCGATGAATGGCGCATTTTGATGAACAGCCTTGCCAAGCTGTATCTAGCTGGCGGTCAGTACGGCGAAGCTTTACGTTGTCACATTCGACTTCAAGACGCAGACACAGCTATGGCTTTGACAAGAGAGCATCGTTTGCTAGATGCAGTCTCCGACGATATTCCGGCGTTCATCATGATCCGCGTCTCCAAGGAGCAGCTCAAGTCGGCACCAAAATCTGAGCTGGAGGAGCTCACAGCAGAGCCAATTAAGCTCCTCGTGAGCGAAGCATATACGGGAATCGTCCGTCCGGAGACCGTGGTCAACCAGTTAAAAGCAGCTAACAGGCTCTTGTTCCTGTATTTCTATCTGCGGGCTCTTTGGCGAGGAGAGTCCCTACCTCACGGCGCTGCTAAACCCCGAAGAGGCCATTTTGCGCACATCCGGGACGCAGCAAGCAAATTGGCAGCTGACGAAGGGAAAGCCCTCGTTGATACCTTCGCCGATACAGCAGTGGAACTCTTCGCGAATTACGACCGTACCCTATTGATGGAATTTCTACAAACTAGCACCGCCTACACATTTGACTTGGCAGTCACCATATGCGAAGGCCTCCGCTTTACACCTGAGCTCATCTATCTTCTGTCAAAGATGGGACAAACCAAGCGAGCCCTGAACCTCATCCTCTCCGAGCTCAAGGATGTTTCGCAAGCCATATCATTCGCTAAGTCTCAAGGTGAACCAGACCTCTGGGAAGATCTCCTCGACTACTCGATGGACAAACCACGTTTCATTCACGGTCTTCTCGTGGAAGCCGGGACCTCCATCGACCCGATCAAGCTCGTCCGACGTATCCCCAGCGGACTAGAGATAGAAGGTCTTCGCGAGGGCCTATCTCATTTGATCCGAGAACACGATCTCCAGGCAAGTATTAGTCAAGGTGCCGCCAAGGTTCTCCAAAGCGAGGTCGCTGTCGGCATGGACACGCTACGTCGGGGCCAGCGACGAGGGATCAAGTTCAATGTCGTCGAAGAAGAGAAACGCCCAGCATCGTCTGCAGCGCTTTCCGGAGTGACCGAAAAGGACGAGACGAAGAGTAACGCCAGCACCGAAAAGACTTCGATACAGCCACATATGTCGACGCAGGTCGGAAGATGTGCAGGTTGTCAGTTTCCTTTCCATGCCAATGGTACGAGTTATTCTACCCTTTATTTCGTTGTTTCCATTGTGCGTTGCCTTCTTCTTCCATAACATGAAGCTAATTACTGCGAAACCTGCAGAGAAAGAGATCCTCGTTGGTTTCGCCTGCGGACACATCTTCCACCTTTCCCACATCCACACAGCAGAACCCTCCGACGCAACCACGCCCGACAGCCAGTCAGCTGCTCAAACTCCAAGGTCGTTCCGGTACCCACGTACACCGACGCTGGACGAACCTTCGATGTCCACGTCCCGCACGGTTGGGCCTAAGGTTACCACTGCCCGGCTTCTGCGGGATCGGGTTGGCGACGGATGCCGAATCTGTGCTCTCGCGAAGCAGATCGAAGCTATCGGAGAATCTGAGACGTAAATGGCGCGGTGTTGTTCTTTGTACAGGATTTGCTGAAGGCACCCCCGCAAAGTGTCAGCTTCGGAGATACTTTGATGCAAGTTCTTACCAATACGGGGAAGGGACGGCTGGTTCCGCTACATAGCTCTCTGGCGCGACTACAGACGGCATAATTTTGTTTCTTAGGAGATACCCATGGTAGTACTAATTATAGTACAAGTAATATGAGAATCGCAAGAATTTTGATTAGATTAGGCGGGACCCGGCCGCTCCGTTAACAAACATGGATCCTCTCGCTATTAATGGGAGCAGAGAGTGTAGTCAATAATGCAACCCGTAGCAAATATGAAACAACAAAAACACTTCTGTCGCGATCTCAACAAAATTGATAATGAGAGCCATGACTAGACATCCCAGATGGTTCTGAAAGCGATCAACCCTGTAACACCAGACCTCGACGGAAACACGAACGTTATGAGTAGGCACCCGATATTACAAACCAATGGGCCCTCATATCATAAGGAAGCCAGCGCATGTCACTGCTAGAACTAGCAAAGCGTTAATCGCTCCTCTCTGTGAAGTGGCTTCATTCGGAGTAGGAGCAGCGGTGGCTGTTTGACTGCCACTGATAGTGGCAGTGGCGGTACCAGACTGCCCAGTAGAGTGGGAGCTGATCGAGCGAGTGGTACTGTGCACGCTAGAAGACGCAGTGGAAGGCGATGGGGTGGCAGTTTCAGTGCTGGGAGAACTTTGAGTCTCAGTCGATGTAGTCGTTCCAGTGATGACCGTGTCAGTCACAGTGGGACTGGCGCCAGTAGGGCTAGTACCAGTAGGGCCAGTACCGGTAGGGATAGGGCCTGCAGGACCAGTGCCAGTCACAACTGTAGTTTCAGAAGCGGTGGTAACAGTAGGGGCCGGAGAAGTACCCGGGGCACCAGGAATAGTACCCGAGCCTTGAGAAGTGGTTCCTCCCGCAGGCGGAGGGCCACACACGGTATCCGTGACAGTAACAGTCACGAATCCTGGAAAATGTCTTGTCAGCGGTTGCATGTAACCATTAGTATTCTAGTATTGGCACGATATCTAGGAAACCTACCATTGCGGGGGACCAAGGTACGAGGTTCATCAACTTGGGCCGCGCAGTCAGATACACCATCATGTTCTAAGCATCTTTCGGGAAACTTACACGTAGGAATGCCCAAAAGGTGGTCATCATCATAGACATTACCAAGATCCTCGGTGACATCTATCAATATGAGCTGAGTGGTTGAGTAATTGAAGGATACATGGTGCTTACCCATGGCGGGAACCATGACCGCGAGAAGCAAGACGGCCAAGAACATCAGAAGGTTGAGAGACGACTTGGAGACCATATCGAGTGAAACTTCTCAGAAGAAGAAGAAAAACGTGTAGAATGAACGTAGAGAGGTGAGAGACCAAGTTGTTTGGATAACAGTGATGATGATGATGGAAGAAAGCGAGTGTGAAGAGTAAAGCGGATGATCGGAGACTAAAAGAAGGAAAAGGAAAAGGAGAAGAGGAAGAAAAGAAGAGAAGCAGAAGGGGGGATTTGCAAATCGCAGGTCAGGTGTTGCCCGTGACACACGGTCTTGCCTGGGAAAGTGCAAAATTCCCCGAAAAGGGAAGCATGAACTGCTGAATGCATGTGGCTACTAAGACATTCACTGTTCTCGGCATCAAAACAAGCACTCAGTCTACTAAGTATAGTATCCCCATGTGAGGGATATCTCGAGGAGCAGTGGAGTTTCCCTCTGAAACAGAGACGTATATGTATGTGTATATGTATACTAATGTATAAATTCATACGTCCTCTCTATATATAAAGATATACATATATATATATATATGCATGGCATATGCAGCAAAATTTAAAACCTGAGAGCAACTTTCCAACGGTTGCACATTATTAAGTATCCTCGTACTACTTGGACCTGGAGCTCATAAGGAATAAAACAAAAAGAACTCGGATCACTTACCAGGCTACACAAGTATGCAAAGCTAATCTAATTACTAGACGTACTACGATAGAAGGGACCAGTCAAGGCGTGAGAGATCCACCTACGCCATGATAAGAAACGACGGTCTGGAAGGCAGATGGACTTCTATTAGTATACTCGAACAGCTTCGCTGGACTTCAACGGCCAAGTCCTAATCAACAACCACCAACTCACAAGTCTAAGGATCTTCACAAGCTATGTACATATCCAATGGAACCTAAAGCCCTTAGTGTGCTCTAGCCAGAGAACGTTCAACCTTAACCGAAATCTACGATCCCAACTCCATCTCGAACGGTGCAAGTGCACGCTTGGGAGCGTCTCCACCACCGAGACACAAAATTAGCCACTCGGAGAAGGTGATCTTTGATCTGATCGACTGAGACGTGCTGTCCACTGCTAGAAAAGAACATCTAACCTATCCAGTCCTAGTCCTGCAGAGTCTGCACACCCGGGCCAGCCGATAAACCCGATCTCCCATGATATATTGTACCTACATTCAAGGAAACCTAGCGCTAGCCAGATCGATACCCGCCCATGGTATTTCGCTCGTACTGCCCCCCCCCCCGGGTTCGACCCGTATGAGTTTAATTGAGCTAAATTCAGGACGACCGATCCAGTCAGATAGCAGTCAATCCGTGAACGAAAGGCGAGTAGGAGTCAATACGAAAAGAATCCAAACGAAAGGTCGAGGTCGATTCCACTCCAAATCAATTAATTCAACTAATCGCATTTTGAAAATCAGCTCTCTTTTGGACACCTGATCGATATCCCCGATGCCATAAGGTACTGTACCATAGTATATCGAGGTAACCCAGGTAACTAGGTAGCCCTATAAAATACGGATACCGTATACCAGCCAGCTAAGTGCCGCTCCCGCGGGGACCATACGTTATGTACGTACAGTACCATTGTACGGTACGGATAGGGAAAAGGCAAACGGGACTAGGCTAAATTAGTGAGGTTTACGAGACCCACATCGGCACGACCCGAGTGGGGATAAAACCGCTCGATATCCATCTTTCCAAGGAAGTTCTTCTGGGTATGACGACATCCAAGGAACATGTTGAGGGAAACACAGATATTGATGATGTCAGACCCTGTCTCAGAAGGAAATAACGGATCTAGAACCCCTCCTTTCCCCCGTCATTGGCGTACAGTGTAGATAAGAAGAGGTCGAGCAACGGATGGGGCCAGCTTGCGCGTCCGATTGATAAAAAAGAATTATAATAATGAATTGGGATGAGGATCCCCGTTCTACCGTCTTGACTACCTATCAATTGGTTAAAAGTTTTATACTCACAGTAGTAGCTCATAGTAGATACTACATCGGGGTATGACGTCCGTCAATTCTTGAAAATCAATTATTCCAACAATCTCATCTACTTAGAATTGATTTTTCACCATGGTTCAGTTTCAAAAATGGGACGGGTCGTCCCAAACAAGGTAAAAGATGAACGTTGCTCTGCAGTAGGTTTAGAAAAGGGTCGGCCAAATGGTCAAAAGCAGATCCCGAAGCGAAAAAATCTCCCCGACAAATGCTGAATTGGCGATCGATCAGCTTCTAGAAAATGCTTCAACTATCTTTCCGGGTTTTTTTAGAGGGGGAGAGGAGAAGAAGAATGGAAAGTTTTATCGAATGGAGTACAACGCTTGGCAATGCGTCCCTACCAGGATCCTTGCCGCAAGGTATGTGCATTAGCCCTTGATTAGCATTAATAGTATAGAATTATACATATATTGTACTTGGCGTTGCAATAAATTCCTGATGGAAGAAGAATCAATGATCTTACTACTAGGTACTAAGTAGCCATACCTAATGCAGCAGCTTCCCCCGCGGATATCTTCCAGAATTCCTCGCTCACATCGGACCACAATCGAGAAGATCGGAAAAAATACACAGGTTATGTTAACTTTTGATTGGTACTAATATGGTTTGAAGTCGATCGGTGTACTCTGAAACTTAGGCTTCGTTGTATAACATGTAAAGGTATCCCAACCATCCGCTTTTGAGACGCTCATATGACAAGTATCTAATACTGCTTCGTTCAGGATATTCCATCAGAAGGGGCTGCATCATATCAACATGAGCTAACCACGTCACTGTAAGGACCATGACAGGGCCGCAAGGCAGTTGAGATTTCATAATGGTAACACATGGCAGTAATCCATACCAAACCAGACTGAATAGACAATTAGAGACCAGTCCAGACTCAAAAAGTGAAAATGGCATGCAGAGTGTAACAAAAAAACAATAATGCCCAAGCATCATATAAACGGAACAGGGTATCTATATCGTATGCTTGGCCCTTGATCCAGTTCGCCTCGGAATAGCAGTCATGGAATGAACAGCAATGCTTGTGGTCGTGTATTCCCGCCAGCCCCAAGAAGGGCAAAAAACAATAGTGAGGAGAGAGGGAGAGAGGAAAATTGAGAAAGAAAGAAAGAATTCGTGTGCTGATGAGATTTAGGATATCGTAAATATGGCACAAGAAAAATTGAGAATCGCGAAAAAAAAAAGAAAGAAAATCGAATGAAATCATATAACGACAGGGTATCATTGCTCGGAGATTCGTGTATTATCCCCGTATCCAACGCCCCAACATGAAACACAACCCGAAACTCCAAGTTAAGAAAAAGAGAAAGAAAGAAAGAAATTGAAGGTACAAAAGACATCACATGATAGGAAATTCAAGTTGATTTTGTGCGCACCAGGCGCCGATAAAGAAAAACAGTACGACCCAGAAGGACCGCTTTTGCTTTAGTAATTATCATAGCCAATGCGAAATTAAGAGAGAGAGAAATTAGACGGGAAAGTGACCACTTGTAATCAAGGGCCTCTAGGAAGTCATATCTGAGTTGACAAAAGTCGTTAGTAGCTGAGCTTGACCTCGACCCCAGAACCCATGCTGTTGGAATCCGCGACCACTGCATTGTCAAAAACTGCGGCTTCGGAAATTTCGACCACCATATCTTGGCCATCGGGCAGCTCGCGAACCACATCGTCATCGACCATGATCTTCAGTCCACGTTTATTGACTCGAAGCACGCGTACTATACGCTGTGGATCTATATGTTGCTTCATAGAGATTTTCTCCATCAAGTCCTGTACTGTCCGTTCGGTCAGGTACACAGCTTGGTAATAATCATTTTTTGGCTGATCATTACGCGGAAATCGAATGTAAAAGCATGCAACTTCGTCATCGGTTAGCACGGGAATCCTTGGCGCATGGCCTTTCTTCTGCACTACTCACTGGGCTTTGGCTGGCGTTCAGCTGGTGGTCTGTAAGTTGGATCGATATCCACTGCCTCAATAAACCCAATAGGCCCATCGCCATCTCCATTGGCGACTCTTTGTATCTTGATCGGATGCTTCAGAATAATTTTGTCTCCGCAAACTTCAGAACCGGGCCGCGAATTGTCTGCAGAGGTGTTTACTGAGCACTGGTAGCCTGAATCATAATACAGGCCTGCTTGTGTTTGGACGGTGGGGGTATGGCAGGTCGGGCTTAACGAAATGCTACTGTTGGTTGGAGACAAAGTGGAGAGCCCAGTCGATCCGTCAATGCTAAACCGAGGACCACACTTACCCTCCTTCTTTATATACTCACGAGTCTCGGGAAGTTGGACGGGATATAAGTCAGGATCGTCGTGTTCATCACCTTGCAGTCCAAGGATGCTCACTGGCCGGGTAGACGTAAACATTTCTTGCATCAGTGCAAGTTTTATATGAAGATCATCTTCCATAGAGAGTCTGTCACCTTCCTGTGAACCCATCGACCATGTCCGTTTGTGTTTTGTGATCTTCGTAGGGCGAGCGTCAGCACCTTTAAGCGCGATCGAGCCACTGCTTCGCTTTCGCTTTCCGTAGTTGCCGGCGCCCATTTCAGCCTGGGCAATCTGCTGCCTGAGTTTCTCGATGGACTTCTTGACATGGGCGACATCATTAGACAGTTTCCGCTCAGCCCCATGGTCCCGGAAAAGCTTGACTTTGCAATAACAGACTTCCGCTTCTTTACCTTGTTCCGAGTCTGCGATATCTGGAGAAACCATTTCTGTTTTGGCACAGAGCCGGACTGGAATACCCTTCACGCCTTTAGAGTGGCTAAAATCAGTCGAAAGGAAATTGAAGCGAACAGAGATAGCACACTCTGGCGCTCCGGTCGTCGGGTTTGCCGTCCAGGTGACGCAAAATCCGTCGAACGAAGAGCTCTCAACCTGAACTTGGCGATTTTTTTGGTCCTCAATGCCTCCCTGGATGGGATCAACATATTCAACAGCCTGAAGCTTGCCACCACGCTGATGCGCCTCGTTCAGCCCTCTGCCTTCTTTCCATAGCTGCCAACAAGCGGCCGGTTTCGATCTTTGTTCCTTATCCTGGAACGAGACGCGAATGGAAGTGCGGTATTTTACAGGCTGACCGCTCATCCGGGGTGGTGGGCCAGAGTCAAGAACGGAAACGGAATAAGCCTGGCCCTTGTTGAGATAGGATACTGGGACCTCATTCCGGTCTCTGACCATTGCTGTCGGCGCCCGCAATGTGACGTGGTAACGGAACCTACGATCGAATACGGTTAGAGATACGACTGACGAGAGAGGACTTGTAAGCTTACTTCTCGCCCGTGGCTTGGACACCAATTGGTTCACGGTGTATCATTGACGGAATCATGTGTGACGACGTTTGCATATCCACGTCATTTAGTGACAAATCGTCCACAGATTCATCTATGGCATCGTAACCTGAATCACGGTGAACAAATGTGGGCGCAAATGGCGCTTGCTGGGTAAACGGTTGCGTGCTCTGAAAATGCGGCGCCATATACGGCTGATTGAATGGGTCAAGACTCATAGCTGTAGCGTCGGCGTTGATGGTGGCGCTCGCAATCTGCTGCGGTAGAGAAAGAGGGGTGATCATGCTCAGCCCCATAGAAGGCGTATGAAGATCTCCCGCTTGGTTGTGGAACACTGCCCCCAAGCCACCCGAATTCGGAGTATAGCAGCCATGTGGCTGATTCAAGGGGTTTATGAAGGAGAGCGAGTTAGGGTCAACATATGACGGCGCAAATCTCATGTCTTGACAGGGACGAGGTGTGGTGTCAGCAAATTTCAGATCACTGCCCTCCATACTGAGCCTAAGCCAGAGGATACGGTCAGTTTCCATTCGAGGCAGCAGCCATCGGTCAGGTGAGAAGGGTCTGAAATACTTAGCCGGAGTGATTGGGCCAGCGGGGATTGGGTAGGGTGCCGCATTGCGATGAGGGCCTGGGGGAACGACGTCAGAGAAAGTCTTCTGGAATTTCTCGATGAGCTCGTCGCCTGGTTTCTGGGAGTTCTTTCTGTATAGCGGGTCATGTCCGTTAGAATTGTGTTCAACAGCACCCCCAAGGAGAACGTAGACATACCTATTGCGAAACATTCTTGACAGAAATCGGGTGTGTATTTAATACCCGGATGGTACACCCAGGGACGGAGGTTGGAAGTTGGGAAGAGGCAGAGAAGGGAGTGACAGTAAAGAGGACATCCGGTTCAATGAGAGACACTTTTAAGCCGAAGTATGATATCCGTAGGTGAGAAGAATAATTTAGGAGATGTCGGTTTGACCCGCGCCGTTAGACTATCAAGAGCGCGGCCAGATTATGCCGACCCGAAACACCTCGACCAGTGTCGGGTCGCAGTCACGCGAATTTGAAAGGCGGAGGAACCAGGTTGGAGAAAAAAACGCGGCGGATGTTGGAGGGAAAAAAAAAAAGGCGGAGTGTCAAGAGGAGAGAAAAACAAAAAGAGATTGATTGTAGTTATAACGATGAAAGCGTCTCCTTACTCAACGGGTCAAATGAGACATGGGCGAAGCTTATACTGACGGGAGACTGGTCTTTTAGCTATAAATCTCGGAAGAGGCGACCAAGATATTATTATGTATGCAGCGTATGTCCGAATCGAATCGATAGTGGGGAAATGACTTAGGACGTGAAGGAGGGGGAGGATGTGGGTGAGGCGAGAGAAATGTGAGTGGAAAGGGTCAAAATAGAAAGCGTAGGATAATAAGAAAAGAAAAGAAAAGAAAAGGTCGATGATGGATCTGATGTGAAGGAGAAGAATTGGAACCAAACGGCACAAGAAGCACCCAATAATGTGGGACTAATCCGGAGGGCTGTGGAGGTAAAGAATTGAAGTAGGGAAGAAATATCGGCCCTGACTAGAAGAAGACAGACAACGACCCAACAATGTAACTCTAGTTCAGGTGGTCTTGACTGATCGGAAGATTTGTGGACAGGATGCGATAGTTATTAATACTAACAGTAAGTGAAAGGAGCCACATGGAAGAAAAGAGATATAATGACGTGCAAAGAAGAAGGCAAAAAAAAAAAAGGTAATCACTTTTGGTTGATGGATGGATAGTCCATATTAAAAAAGGAAAAGAAAATCAAATCTCAGAAAAGACCAAATGAGGTAGGAAGCTGAAGGTTTCTAGGGAAAAAAAGAAATAAAACAAATAAAATAAAATAGAGAAAAACGAAAAAGGAAGAACAATCTCACTTATTCTTTTTCTTTCTTTCCTTTTTCTTTTCCTTTTCCTTCCTTTTTCCTTTTTAAAATGAAAAAGATGTCCCTATTTGCTACTACTAGTATTTTTTCCCTCTCTAATTCTTTTTTGGATTTTCTAGGATGGAGTCAAACGGACAAGGCCCAGGGATCGGGCTGGTGGGGATGGAAAGAGGGGTGTGGGGTGGGTCCAATATGTAAAGGATTACCCGCCATGTATTACTGAGGTACCGTACATGCAGAAATGATGTGGTATCACAGAGGTATGGTAACTATCGGTAGGAGGTATGGGAAGTTGTTCCTTGTTCGGCTACCTACTAGGAAAGGTTTGGTAGGCAGGAGTCAGGTATGGAGGTATGTAGGTCTACTTACTGGTTCCTAGGGGAAACTTCCTGGAACTTGTCTTCTCGGTATGGCCAAAGCCACTGTAAAGGGGAAAGAAAGGCACCTGGAAAATTCTTCCATACCTGTGGCTTTCGATCATCGTTTGGTAGCCAAAACGATCCGATTTACATAATTTTGCCCCCTTGTGAATCATCTCGAAGATGTACGCCATACTCAAAGGAAGTAATTGGATGCCCAGTCCACGCTAATGAGTCAACGCCCAGGGCAACCTTCAACTTACTCTTGTGCTCCTACTCAAAGCTCACTAGACTATGTAGGACTTAACAAGTCCAAGCATCACACATGCAAACATGTCAACAGCCAAATTAACGCATCTAGGTACCAATGGTTTAACTCATCTTATCAGCACAATGGCAATATTTGCCACATCTTGTTCGTGAACTTACAAGGAGATAGCATTGCGTGTCCCTTATTAATGTCTGTTGCTTCTTTCTCTTTGAGTGAGAAAGGCCGTTCATAACATTGGCTGTCTGTCGAGTCCAAGACTCTTTCCGTTCTGGGAAGGAAAGGAGTCCATATGGAACGCAGGAACGTAATTTTCAGGGGCTCGAACTCTTTCGCTGCTGGAAGTACCAGGCTTGGGGAAGTAAACCCATACGGGAAGTGACTCCAATCCAAGATGTACCAACGTGGCATTGAGATTAGCATAACAGTTGACACGTTCGCGGATTGTATATGCATGCATCTAGTAAAATCCCATAAGATATTGGGCCCTTTTTCCTTTTTGTATTTGGTAGAATCATTTCTTTCAGTAGAAAGATATAGGACGTATAACAAACAACTGATATGACATCTCTAGAAGGGCTTAACTTGCCGCGCCTTCCGAATCCTCTTCTTTTTTCTTTACCATCGTATGGCGCGTCACCCCCTTGGCGCATCCCCGAACCCGGTATCACCAGGAGGGAGGCGTCAGCCACATATATCAGCAGGGGAACCTTATCTCGTTTGGCGTAGGCCACATCCGTCGTGGAGACGACACCAGCGCTGGGGAGCTTCTTCTTAACGCCAATAAACTACATATAAACACCGTTACCTGTCAATGTCTGGGGAAAGCGTGGAATCCAGAAAACCTGCAAGGGATTCAGAGCAAGGGATTTCGAGTTCAAAGACCCCAGAGGCTAAAGTACTAGCTAAGAAGAAAAAGGAAAGACGGCGACCTCTGGATATCCGAAACCTAAGCTGAGCACGGGTCACTTCTATCCATGGGATAGCCTATAGGTAATTTTGACAGAACTCCATCCAGCACAGACACGCACTACGGGTCTCTGGGTTCAATTGATATCAGACCATGATCGTCGCCAATATTTCTGGGGGAGATATTCATATCCAGGTGATGATGGACTCGTCTTCTGCTGTCATCTATCCTGGGGTATTGTATTGTCTGTAATGATACCTACAGGTAAGGATTCCACATTCAAAATGTGTTGCCTAAGGCCACAATAACGTCTACCTAATTGACTGGGAGTCTGGCCCGCCAATCAGAACGGCGGGATTCCGCTGCCGTCGCACGGAGCTCTCCGAAAGTCAATTACAAGACCACCACGTATTGTAAAAGGCCAAAGAATCAAATTGGAGCAATGACCTCGGTGGCTGGTGCATTAACAAATAGTTCCTCTTGCATTATTTTTCCGTTGTTGTGCCAGGGTAAGAGGGGAAGTTTCAAGTCCAGATCCAAAAATGATTGAGAGGGAATAACAAAGAAAGACAACCTCCGTTTTACCAATTCACCAAAGGATACTTACATGGAAAAAATACCGAATACTTCGTAGTGCTCGTGTTCTATTTACTGACAGCTGAGGATCAACCGAGAGAGGCAGTTGATTGCTATTAGGTAGGTAGGGCGATAAGTGGATGATACCTGGAAGCCCATCTCATTCGTTGGACGAATGATCCGATTCAAGGGGCTGCCGTCCCAGGATAAGGTACTCCTCAACAAGCGGGCATTGAAATTATGGGGAACTTCCCATTTAGAAGGGGAGGCATGCATTGCGTCACTCTATCTATCACCGTAACATTCCGCTCCACATTTATGACATCTCTTCCCATCAGACAAAATGCGTCAATACACTTTCTCTGTCTCTTATGCTCTCCTCCCTAGGCAACCCCAACACGTCAACTTGATGATTAGCTGAAATCTATGTACCTAGTAGCACTAGATAGTAGTCTACTAGTACTAGCTGGAGGGCAAGTGGAACCTTGCGTGACCAGACCAATGTGGTCCCCTTGAGGGACTAAGCGGTCAATTTGATTACTACGCGTATTAAAAAGGGAAGGGAAAAAAAAAAAAAAAAACAAATAAAATAAAATCAGAATCAGAATCAGAA